>NW_022589678.1:0-201688 GCF_009834535.1 Camelus ferus | reverse complement strand
AGCGGACTTCCCCTGCCAGGGAACACCTGTGACACCAGGAAGCTGCGTGGAGAGCGGCCCTAAACATCACCCACACAGTCACCCGTGTTCCGGAATTCTGAGTGTGGGAGGTTCCGTGTCTTCTGTCTGCAGACACCCGTGATCTCCTAGGAGGCCCTTCGCGAATAGACTACACCGAAGTCTCTCCAGCTGCGCGGCTGCCGGGAAATGCGGGGGTTGGCTGGAAACGCCGGTTAGCATCTAGTGCCTCCCCATGGA
Organism: Camelus ferus; assembly: GCF_009834535.1. Taxonomy (NCBI): domain Eukaryota; kingdom Metazoa; phylum Chordata; class Mammalia; order Artiodactyla; family Camelidae; genus Camelus; species Camelus ferus. Next base: position 201,430 of record NW_022589678.1, on the reverse strand, counting down.
CATGGGAGGTAATTAGCGGACTTCCCCCTGCCAGGGAACACCTGTGACACCAGGAAACTGCGTGGAGGGCGGCCCTAAACCTCACCCACACAGTAACCCGTGTTCCGGGAGTTCTGAGTGTGGGGAGGTTCCGTCTTCTGTCTGCAGCATCCCGGGATCGCCTAGGAGCCCTTCGAGAGTCTTCCCCGAGTCCCTCCCAGTGCGGGCTGTCGGGGAAAGCGGGTGGTTGGGCTGGAAACGCATGTAGCATGTAGTGCCTCCCCATGGACAGGGGAGGTAATTAGCGGACTTCCCCTTGCGAGGGGAACACCTGTGACACCAGGAAGCTGCGTGGAGGGCGGCCCCAAACCTCACCCACCGAGTCAGCCGTGTTCCGGGAATTCTGAGTGTGGGGAGGTTCCGTCTTCTGTCTGCAGCACCCGGGATCTCCTAGGAGCCCTTCGAGGTCTTCTCCGAGTCCCTCCCACTGCGGACTGCCGGGGAAATACGGGGGTTGGGCTGGAAACGCAGGTAGCATCTAGTTGCCTCCCCCTGGACAGGGGAGGTAATTAGCGGACTTCCCCCTGCCAGGGAACATCTGGGACACCAGTCAGCTGCGTGGAGGGCGGCCCCAAACCTCGCCCACACAGTCAGACTTGGTCCGGAATTCTGAGTGTTGGGAGGTCCCGTCTTCTTTCTGTAGCACCCGGGATCACCTAGGAGATATTCGCGTGTCTTCCCCGAGTCCCTCCCTTTGCGGGCTGCCTGGGAAAGGCGGGGGTTGGGCTGGAAATGCAGGTAGCATCTAGTGGCCTCCCCCTGGACAGGGGAAGTAATTAGCGGACTTCCTCCTGCCAGGGAACATCTGTGACACCAGTCAGGTGCGTGGATGGCGGCACAAAATCTCCCCCACACAGTCAGCCGTGTTCCGAAATTCTGAGTGTGTGGAGGTTCCGTCATCTCTATGCAGCACCCGGGATCTCCTAGGAGCCCATTGCGTGTTTTCCCAGAGTGCCTCCCGGTGAGTGCTGCCAGGTTAATGCGGGGGTTGGGCTGGAAATGCAGGTAGCATCTAGTGCCTTCCCCTGGACAGGGGAGGTAATTAGCGGACTTCCCCCTGCCAGGGAACACCTGTGACACCAGGAAGCTACGTGGAGGGCGGACCCGAACCTCCCCCACACAGTCAGCCGTGTTCCGGAATTCTGAGTGTGGGGAGGTTCCGTCTTCGGTCTGCAGCACCCGGGATCTCCTAGGAGCACTTCGAGTGTTTTCCCCGAGTCCCTCGCAGTGCGGGCTGCCGGGGAAAGGCGGGGGTTGGGCTGGAAACGCAGGTAGCATCTAGTGCCTCCCCATGGACAGGGGAGGTAATTAGCGGAGTTCCCCTTGCGAGGAGAACACCTGTGACACCTGGAAGCTGCGTGGAGGGCGGCCCTAAACCTCACCCACACAGTCACCCGTGTTCCGGAATTCTGAGTGTGGGGAGGTTCTGTCTTCTGTCTGCAGCACCCAGGATCTCCTAGGAGCCCTTCGCGTGTCTTCACCGAGTCCCTCCCACTGCGGGCTGCAGGGGAAAGGCGGGGGTTGGGCTGGAAACGCAGGTAGCATCTAGTACCTCCACATGGAAAGGGGAGGTAATTAGCGGACTTCTCCTTGCGAGGGAACACCTGTGACACCAGGCAGCTGCGTGGAGGGCGGCCCCGAACCTCCCCCACACAGTCAGCCGTATTCCGGAATTCTGATTGTGGGGAGGTTCCGTCTTCTGTCTGCAGCACCCGGGATCTCCTAGGAGCCCTTCGAGAGGACTTCACCGAGTCGCTCCCAGTGCGGGCTGCCGGGGAAATGCGGGGGTTGGGCTGGAAACGCAGGTAGCATCTAGTGCCTCCCCATGGACAGGGGAGGTAATTAGCGGACTTCCCCTTGCGAGGGAACACCTGTGAAGCCAGGAAGCTGCGTGGAGGGCGGCCCCAAACCTCACCCACACAGTCAGCCGTGTTCCGGAATTCTGAGTGTGGGGAGGTTCCATCTTCTGTCTGCAGCACCCGGGATCTCCTAGGAGCCTTTTGCGTGTCTTCTCCGAGTCCCTCCCACTGCGGACTGCCGGGGAAATACGGGGGGTGGGCTGGAAACGCAGGTAGCATCTAGTGCCTCCCCCTGGACAGGGGAGGTAATTAGCGGACTTCCCCCTGCCAGGGAACATCTGTGACACCAGTCAGCTGCGTGGAGGGCGGCCCCAAACCTCGCCCACACAGTCAGACGTGTTCCGGAATTCTGAGTGTTGGGAGGTCCCGTCTTCTGTCTGTAGCACCCGGGATCACCTAGGAGATATTCGCGTGTCTTCCCCGAGTCCCTCCCTGTGCGGGCTGCCTGGGAAAGGCGGGGGTTGTGCTGGAAATGCAGGTAGCATCTAGTGCCTCCCCCTGGACAGGGGAAGTAATTAGCGGACTTCCTCCTGCCAGGGAACATCTGTGACACCAGTCAGGTGCGTGGATGGCGGCACAAAATCTCCCCCACACAGTCAGCCGTGTTCCGAAATTCTGAGTTTGTGGAGGTTCCGTCATCTCTATGCAGCACCCGGGATCTCCTAGGAGCCCATTGCGTGTTTTCCCAGAGTGCCTCCCGGTGAGTGCTGCCAGGGTAATGCGGGGGTTGGGCTGGAAATGCAGGTAGCATCTAGTGCCTTCCCCTGGACAGGGGAGGTAATAACCGGATTTCCCCTGCCAGGGAACACCTGTGACACCAGGGAGCTGCGTGGAGGGCGGCCCCAAACCTCCCCCACACAGTCAGCCGTGTTCCGGAATTCTTAGTTTGGGGAGGTTCCGTCTTCTGTCTGCAGCACCCGGGATCTCCTAGGAGCCCTTCGAGTGTCTTCCCCGAGTCCCTCCCAGTGCGGGCTGTCGGGGAAAGCGGTGGTTGGGCTGGAAACGCATGTAGCATGTAGTGCCTCCCCATGGACAGGGGAGGTAATTAGCGGACTTCCCCTTGCGAGGGAACACCTGTGACGCCAGGAAGCTGCGTGGAGGGCGGCCCCAAACCTCACCCACAGAGTCAGCCGTGTTCCGGGATTCTGATTGTGGGGAGGTTCCATCTTCTGTCTGCAGCACCCGGGATCTCCTAGGAGCCCTTCGCGTGTCTTCTCCGAGTCCCTCCCACTGCGGACTGCCGGGGAAATACGGGGGTTGGGCTGGAAACGCAGGTAGCATCTAGTGCCTCCCCCTGGACAGGGGAGGTAATTAGCGGACTTCCCCCTGCCAGGGAACATCTGGGACACCAGTCAGCTGCGTGGAGGGCGGCCCCAAACCTCGCCCACACAGTCAGACTTGGTCCGGAATTCTGAGTGTTGGGAGGTCCCGTCTTCTTTCTGTAGCACCCGGGATCACCTAGGAGATATTCGCGTGTCTTCCCCGAGTCCCTCCCTTTGCGGGCTGCCTGGGAAAGGCGGGGGTTGGGCTGGAAATGCAGGTAGCATCTAGTGCCTCCCCCTGGACAGGGGAAGTAATTAGCGGACTTCCTCCTGCCAGGGAACATCTGTGACACCAGTCAGGTGCGTGGATGGCGGCACAAAATCTCCCCCACACAGTCAGCCGTGTTCCGAAATTCTGAGTGTGTGGAGGTTCCGTCATCTCTATGCAGCACCCGGGATCTCCTAGGAGCCCATTGCGTGTTTTCCCAGAGTGCCTCCCGGTGAGTGCTGCCAGGTTAATGCGGGGGTTGGGCTGGAAATGCAGGTAGCATCTAGTGCCTTCCCCTGGACAGGGGAGGTAATTAGCGGACTTCCCCCTGCCAGGGAACACCTGTGACACCAGGAAGCTACGTGGAGGGCGGACCCGAACCTCCCCCACACAGTCAGCCGTGTTCCGGAATTCTGAGTGTGGGGAGGTTCCGTCTTCGGTCTGCAGCACCCGGGATCTCCTAGGAGCACTTCGAGTGTTTTCCCCGAGTCCCTCGCAGTGCGGGCTGCCGGGGAAAGGCGGGGGTTGGGCTGGAAACGCAGGTAGCATCTAGTGCCTCCCCATGGACAGGGGAGGTAATTAGCGGAGTTCCCCTTGCGAGAGAACACCTGTGACACCTGGAAGCTGCGTGGAGGGCGGCCCTAAACCTCACCCACACAGTCACCCGTGTTCCGGAATTCTGAGTGTGGGGAGGTTCTGTCTTCTGTCTGCAGCACCCAGGATCTCCTAGGAGCCCTTCGCGTGTCTTCACCGAGTCCCTCCCACTGCGGGCTGCAGGGGAAAGGCGGGGGTTGGGCTGGAAACGCAGGTAGCATCTAGTACCTCCACATGGAAAGGGGAGGTAATTAGCGGACTTCTCCTTGCGAGGGAACACCTGTGACACCAGGCAGCTGCGTGGAGGGCGGCCCCGAACCTCCCCCACACAGTCAGCCGTATTCCGGAATTCTGATTGTGGGGAGGTTCCGTCTTCTGTCTGCAGCACCCGGGATCTCCTAGGAGCCCTTCGAGAGACTTCACCGAGTCGCTCCAAGTGCGGGCTGCCGGGGAAATGCGGGGGTTGGGCTGGAAACGCAGGTAGCATCTAGTGCCTCCCCATGGACAGGGGAGGTAATTAGCGGACTTCCCCTTGCGAGGGAACACCTGTGAAGCCAGGAAGCTGCGTGGAGGGCGGCCCCAAACCTCACCCACACAGTCAGCCGTGTTCCGGAATTCTGAGTGTGGGGAGGTTCCATCTTCTGTCTGCAGCACCCGGGATCTCCTAGGAGCCTTTTGCGTGTCTTCTCCGAGTCCCTCCCACTGCGGACTGCCGGGGAAATACGGGGGGTGGGCTGGAAACGCAGGTAGCATCTAGTGCCTCCCCCTGGACAGGGGAGGTAATTAGCGGACTTCCCCCTGCCAGGGAACATCTGTGACACCAGTCAGCTGCGTGGAGGGCGGCCCCAAACCTCGCCCACACAGTCAGACGTGTTCCGGAATTCTGAGTGTTGGGAGGTCCCGTCTTCTGTCTGTAGCACCCGGGATCACCTAGGAGATATTCGCGTGTCTTCCCCGAGTCCCTCCCTGTGCGGGCTGCCTGGGAAAGGCGGGGGTTGTGCTGGAAATGCAGGTAGCATCTAGTGCCTCCCCCTGGACAGGGGAAGTAATTAGCGGACTTCCTCCTGCCAGGGAACATCTGTGACACCAGTCAGGTGCGTGGATGGCGGCACAAAATCTCCCCCACACAGTCAGCCGTGTTCCGAAATTCTGAGTTTGTGGAGGTTCCGTCATCTCTATGCAGCACCCGGGATCTCCTAGGAGCCCATTGCGTGTTTTCCCAGAGTGCCTCCCGGTGAGTGCTGCCAGGGTAATGCGGGGGTTGGGCTGGAAATGCAGGTAGCATCTAGTGCCTTCCCCTGGACAGGGGAGGTAATAACCGGATTTCCCCTGCCAGGGAACACCTGTGACACCAGGGAGCTGCGTGGAGGGCGGCCCCAAACCTCCCCCACACAGTCAGCCGTGTTCCGGAATTCTTAGTTTGGGGAGGTTCCGTCTTCTGTCTGCAGCACCCGGGATCTCCTAGGAGCCCTTCGAGTGTCTTCCCCGAGTCCCTCCCAGTGCGGGCTGCCGGGGAAAGGCGGGGGTTGGTCTGGAAACGCAGGTATCATCTAGTGCCTCCCCATGGACAGGGGAGGTAATTAGCGGATTCCCCCTGCCGGGGAACACCTGTGACACCAGGCAGCTGAGTGGAGGGCGGCCCCGAACCTCCCCCACACAGTCACCCGTGTTCCAGAATTCTGAGTGTGGGGAGGTTCCGTCTTCTGTTTGCAGCACCCGGGATCTCCTAGGAGTCTTCGAGTTTCTTCCCCGAGTCCCTCCCACTGCCGGCTGCCGGGGAATGGCGTGGGTTGGGCTGGAAACGGAGGTAGAATCTAGTGCCTCCCCATGGACAGGGGAGGTAATTAGCGGACTTCCCCCTGCCAGGGAACACCTGTGACACCAGGAAGCTACGTGGAGGGCGGACCCGAACCTCCCCCACACAGTCAGCCGTGTTCCGGATTTCTGAGTGTGGGGAGGTTCTGTCTTCTTTCTGCAGCACCCGGGATCTCCTAGGAGCCCTTCGCGTGTCTTCCCCGAGTCCCTCCCACTGCGGGCTGCCGGGGAAATGCGGGGGTTGTGCTGGAAACGCAGGTAGCATCTAGTGCCTCCCCATGGACAGGGGAGGTAATTAGCGGACTTCCCCGTGCGAGGGAACACCTGTGACACCAGGAAGCTGCGTGAATAATGGCCCTAAACATCACCCAAACAGTCACCCATGTTCCGGAATTCTGAGTGTGGGGAGGTTCCGTCTTCTGTCTGCAGCACCCGGGATCTACTAGGAGCCCTTTGAGAGACTTCACCGAGTCGCTCCCAGTGCGGGCTGCCGGGGAAAGGCGGGGGTTGGGCTGGAAACGCAAGTAGCATCTAGTGCCTCCCCATAGAAAAGGGAGGTAATTAGCGGACTTCCCCCTGCCAGGGAACACCTGTGACACCAGGAAGCTGCGTGGAGGGCGGCCCCAAAACTCACCCACAGAGTTAGCCGTGTTCCGGATTTCTGAATGTGGGGAGGTACCGTCTTCTGTCTGCAGCACCCGGGATCTCCTAGGAGCCCTTCGAGAGTCTTCCACGAGTCCCTCCCAGTGCGGGCTGCCGGGGAATGACGTGGGTTGGGCTGGAAACGCAGGTAGCATCAAGTGCCTCCCCATGGACAGGGGAGGTAATTAGCGGAATTCCCCTTGCGAGGGAACACCTGTGACACCAGGAAGCTGCGTGGAGTGCGGCCCTAAACCTCACCCACACAGTCACACTTGTTCCGGAATTCTGAGTGTGGGGAGGTCCCGTCTTATGTCTGCAGCACCCTGGATCTCCTAGGAGCCCTTCGAGTGTCTTCCCCGAGTCCCTCCCAGTGCGGGCTGCCGGGGAAAGGCGGGGGTTGCTCTGGAAACGCAGGTATCATCTAGTGCCTCCCCATGGACAGGGGAGGTAATTAGCGGATTCCCCCTGCCAGGGAAAACCTGAGACACCAGGCAGCTGCGTGGAGGGCGACCCCGAACCTCCCCCACACAGTCACCCGTGTTCCAGAATTCTGAGTGTGGGGAGGTTCCGTCTTCTGTTTGCAGCACCCGGGATCTCCTAGGAGCCCTTCGAGTTTCTTCCCCGAGTCCCTCCCACTGCGGGCTGCCGGGGAATGGCGGGGGTTGGGCTGGAAACGCAGGTACAATCTAGTGCCTCCCAATGGACAGTGGAGGTCATTAGCGGACTTCCCCCTGACAGGGAACACCTGTGACACCAGGAAGCTACGTGGAAGACGGACCCGAACCTCCCCCCACAGTCAGCCGTGTTCCGAAATTCTGAGTGTGTGGAGGTTCCGTCATCTCTATGCAGCACCCGGGATCTCCTAGGAGCCCATTGCGTGTTTTCCCAGAGTGCCTCCCGGTGAGTGCTGCCAGGGTAATGCGGGGGTTGGGCTGGAAATGCAGGTAGCATCTAGTGCCTTCCCCTGGACAGGGGAGGTAATTAGCGGATTTCCCCTGCCAGGGAACACCTGTGACACCAGGGAGCTGCGTGGAGGGCGGCCCCAAATCTCACCCACACAGTCAGCCGTGTTCCGGAATTCTGAGTGTGGGGAGGTTCCGTCTTCTGTCTGCAGCACCCGGGATCTCCTAGGAGCCCTTCGAGAGACTTCCCCATGTCCCTCCCAGTGCGGGCTGCCGGAGAATGGCTGGGGTTGGGCTGGAAACGCAGGTAGCATCTAGTGCCTCCCCATGGACAGGGGAGGTAATTAGCGGTGTTCCCCTTGCGAGGGAACTCCTGTGACACCAGGAAGCTGCGTGGAGGGCGGCCCCAAACCTCACCCACAGAGTTAGCCGTGTTCCGGATTTCTGAGTGTGGGGAGGTTCCGTCTTCTGTCTGCAGCACCCGGGATCTCCTAGGAGCCCTTCGAGAGTCTTCCACGAGTCCCTCCCAGTGCGGGCTGCCGGGGAATGGCGTGGGTTGGGCTGGAAACGCAGGTAGCATCAAGTGCCTCCCCATGGACAGGGGAGGTAATTAGCGGAATTCCCCTTGCGAGGGAACACCTGTGACACCAGGAAGCTGCGTGGAGGGCGGCCCTAAACCTCACCCACACAGTCACACTTGTTCCGGAATTCTGAGTGTGGGGAGGTCCCGTCTTATGTCTGCCGCACCCTGGATCTCCTAGGAGCCCTTCGAGTGTCTATCCCGAGTCCCTCCCAGTGCGGGCTGCCGGGGAAAGGCGGGGGATGCTCTGGAAACGCAGGTATCATCTAGTGCCTCCCCATGGACAGGGGAAGTAATTAGCGGATTCCCCCTGCCAGGGAAAACCTGAGACACCAGGCAGCTGCGTGGAGGGCGACCCCGAACCTCCCCCACACAGTCACCCGTGTTCCAGAATTCTGAGTGTGGGGAGGTTCCGTCTTCTGTTTGCAGCACCCGGGATCTCCTAGGAGCCCTTCGAGTTTCTTCCCCGAGTCCCTCCCACTGCGGGCTGCCGGGGAATGGCGGGGGTTGGGCTGGAAACGCAGGTACAATCTAGTGCCTCCCCATGGACAGGGGAGGTCATTAGCGGACTTCCCCCTGACAGGGAACACCTGTGACACCAGGAAGCTACGTGGAAGACGGACCCGATCCTCCCCCCACAGTCAGCCGTGTTCCGAAATTCTGAGTGTGTGGAGGTTCCGTCATCTCTATGCAGCACCCGTCATCTCCTAGGAGCCCATTGCGTGTTTTCCCAGAGTGCCTCCCGGTGAGTGCTGCCAGGGTAATGCGGGGGTTGGGCTGGAAATGCAGGTAGCATCTAGTGCCTTCCCCTGGACAGGGGAGGTAATTAGCGGATTTCCCCTGCCAGGGAACACCTGTGACACCAGGGAGCTGCGTGGAGGGCGGCCCCAAATCTCACCCACACAGTCAGCCGTGTTCCGGAATTCTGAGTGTGGGGAGGTTCCGTCTTCTGTCTGCAGCACCCGGGATCTCCTAGGAGCCCTTCGAGAGACTTCCCCATGTCCCTCCCAGTGCGGGCTGCCGGAGAATGGCTGGGGTTGGGCTGGAAACGCAGGTAGCATCTAGTGCCTCCCCATGGACAGGGGAGGTAATTAGCGGTGTTCCCCTTGCGAGGGAACTCCTGTGACACCAGGAAGCTGCGTGGAGTGCGGCCCTAAACCTCACCCACACAGTCACACTTGTTCCGGAATTCTGAGTGTGGGGAGGTCCCGTCTTATGTCTGCCGCACCCTGGATCTCCTAGGAGCCCTTCGAGTGTCTATCACGAGTCCCTCCCAGTGCGGGCTGCCGGGGAAAGGCGGGGGATGCTCTGGAAACGCAGGTATCATCTAGTGCCTCCCCATGGACAGGGGAAGTAATTAGCGGATTCCCCCTGCCAGGGAACACCTGTGACACCAGGCAGCTGCGTGGAGGGCGGCCACGAACTTCCCCCACACAGTAACCCGTGTTCCAGAATTCTGAGTGTGGGGAGGATCCGTCTTCTGTTTGCAGCACCCGGGATCTCCTAGGAGTCTTCGAGTTTCTTCCCCGAGTCCCTCCCACTGCGGGCTGCCGGGGAATGGCGTGGGTTGGGCTGGAAACGCAGGTAGAATCTAGTGCCTCCCCATGGACAGGGGAGGTAATTAGCGGACTTCCCCCTGCCAGGGAACACCTGTGACACCAGGAAGCTACGTGGAGGGCGGACCCGAACCTCCCCCACACAGTCAGCCGTGTTCCGGAATTCTGAGTGTGGGGAGGTTCCGTCTTCGGTCTGCAGCACCCGGGATCTCCTAGGAGCACTTCGAGTGTTTTCCCCGAGTCCCTCGCAGTGCGGGCTGCCAGGGAAAGGCGGGGGTTGGGCTGGAAAAGCAGGTAGCATCTAGTGCCTCCTCATGGACAGGGGAGGTAATTAGCGGAGTTCCCCTTGCGAGAGAACACCTGAGACACCAGGAAGCTGCGTGGAGGGCGGCCCTAACCTCACCCACACAGTCACCCGTGTTCCGGAATTCTGAGTGTGGGGAGGTTTTGTCTTCTGTCTGCAGCACCCGGGATCTCCTAGGAGCCCTTCGCGTTTCTTCCCCGAGTCCCTCCCACTGCGGGCTGCCAGGGAAAGGCGGGGGTTGGGCTGGAAACGCAGGTAGCATCTAGTACCTCCCCATGGACAGGGGAGGTAATTAGCGGACTTACCCTTGCGAGGGATCACCTGTGACACCAGGCAGCTGCGTGGAGGGCGGCCCCGAACCTCCCCCACACAGTCAGCCGTATTCCGGAATTCTGAGTGTGGGGAGGTTCCGTCTTCTGTCTGCAGCACCCGTGATCTCCTAGGAGGCCTTCGAGAGACTACACCGAGTCGCTCACAGTGCGGGCTGCCGGGGAAATGCGGGGGTTGGGCTGGAAACGCAGGTAGCATCTAGTGCCTCCCCATGGACATGGGAGGTAATTAGCGGACTTCCCCCTGCCAGGGAACACCTGTGACACCAGGAAACTGCGTGGAGGGCGGCCCTAAACCTCACCCACACAGTAACCCGTGTTCCGGAGTTCTGAGTGTGGGGAGGTTCCGTCTTCTGTCTGCAGCACCCGGGATCGCCTAGGAGCCCTTCGAGAGTCTTCCCCGAGTCCCTCCCAGTGCGGGCTGTCGGGGAAAGCGGGGGTTGGGCTGGAAACGCATGTAGCATGTAGTGCCTCCCCATGGACAGGGGAGGTAATTAGCGGACTTCCCCTTGCGAGGGAACACCTGTGACGCCAGGAAGCTGCGTGGAGGGCGGCCCCAAACCTCACCCACAGAGTCAGCCGTGTTCCGGAATTCTGAGTGTGGGGAGGTTCCGTCTTCTGTCTGCAGCACCCGGGATCTCCTAGGAGCCCTTCGCGTGTCTTCTCCGAGTCCCTCCCACTGCGGACTGCCGGGGAAATACGGGGGTTGGGCTGGAAACGCAGGTAGCATCTAGTGCCTCCCCCTGGACAGGGGAGGTAATTAGCGGACTTCCCCCTGCCAGGGAACATCTGGGACACCAGTCAGCTGCGTGGAGGGCGGCCCCAAACCTCGCCCACACAGTCAGACTTGTTCCGGAATTCTGAGTGTTGGGAGGTCCCGTCTTCTTTCTGTAGCACCCGGGATCACCTAGGAGATATTAGCGTGTCTTCCCCGAGTCCCTCCCTGTGCGGGCTGCCTGGGAAAGGCGGGGGTTGGGCTGGAAATGCAGGTAGCATCTAGTGCCTCCCCCTGGACAGGGGAAGTAATTAGCGGACTTCCTCCTGCCAGGGAACATCTGTGACACCAGTCAGGTGCGTGGATGGCGGCACAAAATCTCCCCCACACAGTCACCCGTGTTTCGGAATTCTGAGTGTGGGGAGGTTCTGTCTTCTGTCTGCAGCACCCGGGATCTCCTAGGAGCCCTTCGCGTGTCTTCACCGAGTCCCTCCCACTGCGGGCTGCCGGGGAAAGGCGGGGGTTGGCTGGAAACACAGGTAGCATCTAGTGCCTCCCCATGGATAGGGGAGGTAATTAGCGTAGTTCCCCTTGCGAGGGAACACCTGTGACACCAGGAAGCTGCGTGGAGGGCGGCCCTAAACCTCACCCACACAGTCAAAAGTGTTCCGGAATTCTGAGTGTGGGGAGTTTCCGTCTTCTGTCTGCAGCACCCGGGATCTCCTAGGAGCACTTCGAGAGTCTTTACCGAGTCCCTCCCAGTGCGGGCTGCCGGGAAAAGGCGGGGGTTGGGCTGGAAACGCAGGTATCATCTAGTGCGTCCCCCTGGAAAGGGTTGGTAATTAGCGGACTTCCCCCTGCCAGGGAAAACCTGTGACACCAGGCAGCTGCGTGGAGGGCAGCCCCGATCCTCCCCCACACTGTCAGCCGTGTTCCGGAATTCTGAGTGTGGGGAGGTTCCATCTTCTGTCTGCAGCACCCGGGATCTCCTAGGAGCCCTTCGCGTGTCTTCTCCGAGTCCCTCCCACTGCGGGCTGCCGGGGAAAGGCGGGGGTTGGGCTGGAAACGCAGGTACAATCTAGTGCCTCCCCATGGACAGGGGAGGTAATTAGCGGACTTCCCCCTGACAGGGAACACCTGTGACACCAGGAAGCTTCGTGGAAGACGGACCCGAACCTCCCCCACAGTCAGCCGTGTTCCGGAATTCTGAGTGTGGGGAGGTTCCGTCATCGGTCTGCAGCACCCGGGATCTCCTAGGAGCACTTCGAGTGTTTTCCCCGAGTCCCTCGCAGTAGGGGCTGCCGGGGAAATTCGGGGGTTGGGCTGGAAACCTAGGTAGCATCTAGTGCCTCCCCATGGACAGGGGAGGTAATTAGCGGAGTTCCCCTTGCGAGGGAACACCTGTGACACCAGGAAGCTGCGTGGAGGGCGGCCTTAAACCTCACCCACACAGTCAACCGTGTTCCGGAATTCTGAGTGTGGGGAGGTTCCGTCTTCTGTCTGCAGGACCCGGGATCTCCTAGGAGCCCTTCGCGTGTCTTCCCCGAGTGCCTCCCACTGTGGGCTTACGGGGAAAGACGGGGGTTGGGCTGGAAACGCAGGTAGCATCTAGTGCCTCCCCATGGACAGGCGAGGTAATTAGCGGACTTCCCCCTGCCAGGGAACACCTGTGACACCAGGAAGCTGCGTGGATAGTGGCCCTAAACATCACCCACACAGTCACCCATGTTCCGGAATTCTGAGTGTGGGGAGGTTCCGTCTTCTGTCTGCAGCACCCGGGATCTCCTAGGAGACCTTCGAGAGTCTTCCACGAGTCCCTCCCAGTGCGGGCTGCCGGGGAATGGCGTGGGTTGGGCTGGAAACGCAGGTATCATCTAGTGCCTCCCCATGGACAGGGGAGGTAATTAGCGGATTCCCCCTGCCAGGGAAAACCTGAGACACCAGGCAGCTGCGTGGAGGGCGACCCCGAACCTCCCCCACACAGTCACCCGTGTTCCAGAATTCTGAGTGTGGGGAGGTTCCGTCTTCTGTTTGCAGCACCCGGGATCTCCTAGGAGCCCTTCGAGTTTCTTCCCCGAGTCCCTCCCACTGCGGACTGCCGGGGAATGGCGGGGGTTGGGCTGGAAACGCAGGTACAATCTAGTGCCTCCCCATGGACAGGGGAGGTAATTAGCGGACTTCCCCCTGACAGGGAACACCTGTGACAACAGGAAGCTACATGGAAGACGGACCCGAACCTCCCCCACACAGTCAGCCGTGTTCCGAAATTCTGAGTGTGTGGAGGTTCCGTCATCTCTATGCAGCACCCGGGATCTCCTAGGAGCCCATTGCGTGTTTTCCCAGAGTGCCTCCCGGTGAGATCTGCCAGGGTAATGCGGGGGTTGGGCTGGAAATGCAGGTAGCATCTAGTGCCTTCCCCTGGACAGGGGAGGTAATTAGCGGATTTCCCCTGCCAGGGAACACCTGTGACACCAGGGAGCTGCGTGGAGGGCGGCCCCAAACCTCCCCCACACAGTCAGCCGTGTTCCGGAATTCTTAGTTTGGGGAGGTTCCGTCTTCTGTCTGCAGCACCCGGGATCTCCTAGGAGCCCTTCGAGTGTCTTCCCCGAGTCTCTCCCAGTGCGGGCTGCCGGGGAAAGGCGGGTGTTGGTCTGGAAACCCAGGTATCATCTAGTGCCTCCCCCTGGAGAGGGGAGGTAATTAGCGGATTCCCCCTGCCAGGGAACACCTGTGACACCAGGCAGCTGCGTGGAGGGCGGCCCCGAAATTCCCCCACACAGTAACCCGTGTTCCAGAATTCTGAGAGTGGGGAGGATCCGTCTTCTGTTTGCAGCACCCGGGATCTCCTAGGAGTCTTCGACTTTCTTCCCCGAGTCCCTCCCACTGCGGGCTGCCGGGGAATGGCGTGGGTTGGCTGGAAACGCAGGTAGAATCTAGTGCCTCCCCATGGACAGGGGAGGTAATTAGCGGACTTCCCCCTGCTGGGAACACCTGTGACACCAGGAAGCTACGTGGAGGGCGGACCCGAACCTCCCCCACACAGTCAGCCGTGTTTCGGAATTCTGAGTGTGGGGAGGTTCCGTCTTCGGTCTGCAGCACCCGGGATCTCCTAGGAGCACTTCGAGTGTTTTCCCCGAGTCCCTCGCAGTGCGGGCTGCCGGGGAAAGGCGGGGGTTGGGCTGGAAAAGCAGGTAGCATCTAGTGCCTCCCCATGGACAGGGGAGGTAATTAGCGGAGTTCCCCTTGCGAGAGAACACCTGTGACACCAGGAAGCTGCGTGGAGGGCGGCCCTAAACCTCACCCACACAGTCACCCGTGTTCCGGAATTCTGAGTGTGGGGAGGTTTTGTCTTCTGTCTGCAGCACCCGGGATCTCCTAGGAGCCCTTTGCGTGTCTTCCCCGAGTCCCTCCCACTGCGGGCTGCCAGGGAAAGCCGGGGGTTGGGCTGGAAACGCAGGTAGCATCTAGTACCTCCCCATGGACAGGGGAGGTAATTAGCGGACTTCCCCTTGCGAGGGATCACCTGTGACACCAGGCAGCTGCGTGGAGGGCGGCCCCGAACCTCCCCCACACAGTCAGCCCTATTCCGGAATTCTGAGTGTGGGGAGGTTCCGTCTTCTGTCTGCAGCACCCGGGATCTCCTAGGAGCCCTTCGCGTGTCTTCCCGAAGTGCCTCCCACTGCGGGCTTACGGGGAAATGCGGGGGTTGTGCTGGAAACGCTGGTAGCATCTAGTGCCTCCCCCTTAACAGGGGAGGTAATTAGCGGACTTCTCCCTGCCAGGGAACACCTGTGACACCAGGAAGCTGCGTGGAGAGCGGCCCTAAACATCACCCACACAGTCACCCGTGTTCCGGAATTCTGAGTGTGGGGAGGTTCCGTCTTCTGTCTGCAGCACCCGTGATCTCCTAGGAGGCCTTCGAGAGACTACACCGAGTCGCTCCCAGTGCGGGCTGCCGGGGAAATGCGGGGGTTGGGCTGGAAACGCAGGTAGCATCTAGTGCCTCCCCATGGACAGGGTAGGTAATTAGCGGACTTCCCCCTGCCAGGGAACACCTGTGACACCAGGAAACTGCGTGGAGGGCGGCCCTAAACCTCACCCACACAGTAACCCGTGTTCCGGAGTTCTGAGTGTGGGGAGGTTCCGTCTTCTGTCTGCAGCTCCCGGGATCGCCTAGGAGCCCTTAGAGAGTCTTCCCCGAGTCCCTCCCAGTGCGGGCTGCCGGGGAAAGCCGGGGGTTGGTCTGGAAACGCAGGTATCATCTAGTGCCTCCCCATGGACAGGGGAGGTATTTAGCGGATTCCCCCTGCCAGGGAACACCTGTGACACCAGGCAGCTGCGTGGAGGGCGGCCCCGAACCTCCCCCACACAGTCACCCGTGTTCCAGAATTCTGAGTGTGGGGAGGTTCCGTCTTCTGTTTGCAGCACCCGGGATCTCCTGGGAGTCTTCGAGTTTCTTCCCCGAGTCCCTCCCACTGCCGGCTGCCGGGGAATGGCGTGGGTTGGGCTGGAAACGGAGGTAGAATCTAGTGCCTCCCCATGGACAGGGGAGGTAATTAGCGGACTTCCCCCTGCCAGGGAACACCTGTGACACCAGGAAGCTACGTGGAGGGCGGACCCGAACCTTCCCCACTCAGTCAGCCGTGTTCCGGAATTCTGAGTGTGGGGAGGTTCCGTCTTCTGTCTGCAGCACCCGTGATCTCCTAGGAGCCCTTCGAGAGACTTCACCGAGTCGCTCCCAGTGCGGGCTGCCGGGGAAATGCGGGGGTTGGGCTGGAAACGCAGGTAGCATCTAGTGCCTCCCCATGGAAAGGGGAGGTAATTAGCCGGACTTCCCCCTGCCAGGGAACACCTGTGACACCAGGAAGCTGCGTGGAGTGCCCCCCTAAAACTCACCAACACAGTAACCCGTGTTCCGGAGTTCTGATTGTAGGCAGGTTCCGTCCTCTGTCTGCAGCACCCGTGATCTAATAGGAGCCCTTCGAGAGACTTCCCCATGTCCCTCCCAGTGCGGGCTGCCGGGGAATGGCGGGGGTTGGGCTGGAAACGCAGGTAGCATCTAGTGCCTCCCCATGGACAGGGTAGGTAATTAGCGGACTTCACCTTGCGAGGGAACACCTGTGACACCAGGAAGCTTCGTGGAGGGCGGCCCTAATCCTCAACCACACAGTTACACTTGTTCCGGAATTCTGAGTGTGGGGAGGTTCCGTCTTCTGTCTGCAGCACCCGGGATCTCCTAGGAGCCCTTCGAGTGTCTTCCCCGAGTCCCTCCCACTGCGGGCTGCTGGGGAAAGGCGGGGGTTGGGCTGGAAACGCAGGTAGAATCTAGTGCCTCCCCATGGACAGGGTAGGTAATTAGCGGACTTCCCCCTGCCAGGGAACACCTGTGACACCAGGAACCTGCGTAGAGGGCGGCCCCGAACATCCCACACACAGTCAGCCGTGTTCCGGAATTCTGAGTGTGGGGAGGATCCGTCTTCGGTCTGCAGCACCCGGGATCTCCTAGGAGCCCTTCGAGTGTCTTCCCCGAGTCCCTCGCATTGCGGGCTGCCGGGGAAAGGCGGTGGTTGGGCTGGAAACTCAGGTAGCATCTAGTGCCTCCACCTGGACTGGGTATGTAATTAGAGGAATTCCCCCTGCCAGGGAACACCTGTGAAACCAGGCAGCTGCATGGAGGGCGGCCACAAATCTCCCCCACACATTCAGTCCTGTTCCGGAATTCTGAGTGTGGGGAGGTTCAGTCTTCTGTCTGTAGCACCCGGGATCACCTAGGAGCCATTCGCGTTTCTTCCCCGAGTCCCTCCCAGTGCGGGCTGCCTGGGAAATGCGGGGGTTGGGCTGGAAATTCAGGTAGCATCTAGTGCCTCCCCCTGGACAGGGGAGGTAATTAGCGGACTTCCTCCTGCCAGGGAACATCTGTGACACCAGTCAGGTGCGTGGATGGCGGCCCAAATTCTCCCCCACACAGTCAGCCGTGTTCCGAAATTCTGAGTGTGTGGAGGTTCCGTCATCTCTATGCAGCACCCGGGATCTCCTAGGAGCCAATTTCGTGTTTTCCCAGAGTGCCTCCCGGTGAGTGCTGCCAGGGAAATGCGGGGGTTGGGCTGGAAATGCAGGTAGCATCTAGTGCCTTCCCCTGGACAGGGGAGGTAATTAGCGGATTTCTCCTGCCAGGGAACACCTGTGACACCAGGGAGCTGCGTTGAGGGCGGCCCCAAACCTCCCCCACACAGTCAGCCGTGTTCCGGAATTCTGAGTTTGGGGAGGTTCCGTCTTCTGTCTGCAGCACCCGGGATCTCCTAGGAGCCCTTCGCGTGTCTTCCCCGAGTCCCTCCCAGTGCGGCCTTTCGGGAATAGGCGGGGGTTGGGCTGGAAATGTAGGCAGTATCTAGTGCCTCCCCCTGGACAGGGGAGGTAATTAGCGGACTTCCCCCTGCCAGGGAACACCTGTGACACCAGGCTGCTGCGTGGAAGGCGGTCCCAAATCTCCCTCACACAGTCAGCCGTGTTGTGGAATTCTGAGTGTGGGGAGGTTCCGTCTTCTGTCTGCAGCACCCGGGATCTTCTAGGAGCCCTTTGCGTGTCTTCACCGAGTCCCTCCCAGTGCGGGCTGCCGGAAGAAGGCTGGGTTTGGGCTGGAAATACAGGTAGCATCTAGTGCCTCCACCTGGACTGGGTATGGAATTTGGAGGAATTCCCCCTGCCAGGGAACACCTTGAAACCAGGCAGATGCATGGAGGGCGGCCACAAAACTCCCCCACACAGTCAGCCGTGTTCCGGAATTCTGAGTGTGGGGAGGTTCCGTCTTCGGTCTGCAGTACCCGGGATCTCGTAGGAGCACTTAGAGTGTTTTCCCCGAGTCCCTCGCAGTGCGGGCTGCAGGGGAAAGTCGGGGGTTGGGCTGGAAACGCAGGTAGCATCTAGTGCCTCCCCATGGACAGGGGAGGTAATTAGCGGACTTCCCCTTGCGAGGGAACACCTGTGACACCAGGAAGCTGCGTGGAGGGCGGCCCTAATCCTCACACACACAGTTACACTTGTTCCGGAATTCTGAGTGTGGGGAGGTTCCGTCTTCTGTCTGCAGCACCCGGGATCTCCTAGGAGCCCTTCGAGTCTCTTCCCCGAGTCCCTCCCACTGCGGGCTGCCGGGGAAAGGCGGGGGATGGGCTGGAAACTCAGGTAGCATCTAGTGCCTCCCCATGGACAGGGGAGGTAATTAGCGGAGTTCCCCTTGCGAGGGGACACCTGTGACACCAGGAAGCTGCGTGGAGGGCGGCCCTAAACCTCACCCACACAGTCAAACGTGTTCCGGAATTCTGAGTGTGGGGAGGATCCGTCTTCGGTCTGCAGCACCCGGGATCTCCTAGGAGCCCTTCGAGTGTCTTCCCCGAGTCCCTCGCAGTGCGGGCTGCAGGGGAAAGGCGGGGGTTGGGCTGGAAACGCTGGTATCACCTAGTGCGTCCCCCTGGAAAGGGTAGGTAATTAGCGGAATCCCCCTGCCAGGGAAAACCTGTGACACCAGGCAGCTGCGTGGAGGGCGGCCCAGATCCTCCCCCACACATTCAGCCGTGTTGCGGAATTCTGAGTGTGGGGAGGTTACATCTTCTGTCTGCAGCACCCGGGATCTCCTAGGAGCATTTCGCGTGTCTTCTCCGAGTCCCTCCCACTGCGGGCTGCCGGGGAAATGCGGGGGTTGGGCTGGAAACGCAGGTAGCATCTAGTGCCTCCCCCTGGACAGGGGAGGTAATTAGCGGAATTCCTCCTGCCACGGAACATCTGTGACACCAGTCAGGTGCGTGGATGGCGGCCCAAAATCTCCCCCACACTGTAAGCCGTGTTCCGAAATTCTGAGTGTGTGGAGGTTCAGTCATCTCTATGCAGCACCCGGGATCTCCTAGGAGCCCATTGCGTGTTTTCCCAGAGTGCCTCCCGGTGAGTGCTGCCAGGGAAATGCGGGGGTTGGGCTGGAAATGCAGGTAGCATCTAGTGCCTTCCCCAGGACAGGGGAGGTAATTAGCGGATTTCCCCTGCCAGGGAACACCTGTGACACCAGGGAGCTGCGTGGAGGGCGGCCCCAAACCTCCCCCACACAGTCAGCCGTGTTCCGGAATTCTGAGTTTGGGGAGGTTCCGTCTTCTGTCTGCAGCACTCGGGATCTCCTAGGAGCCCTTCGCGTGTCTTCCCCGAGTCCCTCCCAGTGCGGCCTGTCGGGAATAGGCGGGGGATGGGCTGGAAATGTAGGCAGTATCTAGTGCCTCCCCCTGGACATGGGAGGTAATTAGCGGACTTCCCCCTGCCAGGGAACACCTGTGACACCAGGCTGCTGCGTGGAAGGCGGTCCCAAATCTCCCTCACACAGTCAGCCGTGTTCTGGAATTCTGAGTGTGGGGAGGTTCCGTCTTCTGTCTGCAGCACCCGGGATCTTCTAGGAGCCCTTTGCGTGTCTTCACCGAGTCCCTCCCAGTGCGGGCTGCCGGAAGAAGGCTGGGTTTGGGCTGGAAATACAGGTAGCATCTAGTGCCTCCACCTGGACTGGGTATGTAATTGGAGGAATTCCCCCTGCCAGGGAACACCTGTGAAACCAGGCAGATGCATGGAGGGCGGCCACAAAACTCCCCCACACAGTCAGCCGTGTTCCGGAATTCTGAGTGTGGGGAGGTTCCGTCTTCGGTCTGCAGTACCCGGGATCTCCTAGGAGCACTTAGAGTGTTTTCCCCGAGTCCCTCGCAGTGCGGGCTGCAGGGGAAAGTCGGGGGTTGGGCTGGAAACGCAGGTAGCATCTAGTGCCTCCCCATGGACAGGGGAGGTAATTAGCGGACTTCCCCTTGCGAGGGAACACCTGTGACACCAGGAAGCTGCGTGGAGGGCGGCCCTAATCCTCACCCACACAGTTACACTTGTTCCGGAATTCTGAGTGTGGGGAGGTTCCGTCTTCTGTCTGCAGCACCCGGGATCTCCTAGGAGCCCTTCGAGTCTCTTCCCCGAGTCCCTCCCACTGCGGGCTGCCGGGGAAAGGCGGGGGTTGGGCTGGAAAATCAGGTAGCATCTAGTGCCTCCCCATGGACAGGGGAGGTAATTAGCGGAGTTCCCCTTGCGAGGGGACACCTGTGACACCAGGAAGCTGCGTGGAGGGCGGCCCTAAACCTCACCCACACAGTCAAACGTGTTCCGGAATTCTGAGTGTGGGGAGGATCCGTCTTCGGTCTGCAGCACCCGGGATCTCCTAGGAGCCCTTCGAGTGTCTTCCCCGAGTCCCTCGCAGTGCGGGCTGCAGGGGAAAGGCGGGGGTTGGGCTGGAAACGCTGGTATCACCTAGTGCCTCCCCCTGGACAGGGGAGGTAATTAGCGGAATTCCTCCTGCCACGGAACATCTGTGACACCAGTCAGGTGCGTGGATGGCGGCCCAAAATCTCCCCCACACTGTCAGCCGTGTTCCGAAATTCTGAGTGTGTGGAGGTTCAGTCACCTCTATGCAGCACCCGGGATCTCCTAGGAGCCCATTGCGTGTTTTCCCAGAGTGCCTCCCGGTGAGTGCTGCCAGGGAAATGCGGGGGTTGGGCTGGAAATGCAGGTAGCATCTAGTGCCTTCCCCAGGACAGGGGAGGTAATTAGCGGATTTCCCCTGCCAGGGAACACCTGTGACACCAGGGAGCTGCGTGGAGGGCGGCCCCAAACCTCCCCCACACAGTCAGCCGTGTTCCGAATTTCTGAGTTTGGGGAGGTTCCGTCTCTGTCTGCAGCACCCGTTATCTCCTAGGAGCCCTTCGCGTGTCTTCCCCGAGTCCCTCCCAGTGCGGGCTGCCGGGAGAAGGCTGGGGTTGGGCTGGAAATACAGGTAGCATCTAGTGCCTCCACCTGGACTGGGTATGTAATTAGAGGAATTCCCCCTGCCAGGGAACACCTGTGACACCAGGGAGCTGCGTGGAGGGCGGACCCAAACCTCCCCCACACAGTCAGCCGTGTTCCGGAATTCTTAGTTTGGGGAGGTTCCGTCTTCTGTCTGCAGCACCCGGGATCTCCTAGGAGCCCTTCGAGGGTCTTCCCCGAGTCCCTCCCAGTGCGGGCTGCCGGGGAAAGGCGGGGGTTGGTCTGTAAACGCAGGTATCATCTAGTGCCTCCCCATGGACAGGGGAGGTAATTAGCGGATTCCCACTGCCAGGGAACACCTGTGACACCAGGCAGCTGCGTGGAGTGCGGCCCCGAAGCTCCCCCACACAGTCACCCTTGTTCCAGAATTCTGAGTGTGGGGAAGTTCCGTCTTCTGTTTGCAGCACCCGGGATCTCCTAGGAGTCTTCGAGTTTCTTCCCCGAGTCACTCCCACTGCGGGCTGCCGGGGAACGGCGTGGGTTGGGCTGGAAACGCAGGTAGAATCTAGTGCCTCCCCATGGACAGGGGAGGAAATTAGCGGACTTCCCGCTGCCAGGGAACACCTGTGACACCAGGAAGCTACGTGGAGGGCGGACCCGAACCTCCCCCACACAGTCAGCTGTGTTCCGGAATTCTGAGTGTGGGGAGGTTCCGTCTTCGGTCTGCAGCACCCGGGATCTCCTAGGAGCACTTCGAGTGTTTTCCCCGAGTCCCTCGCAGTGCGGGCTGCCGGGGAAAGTCTGGGGTTGGGCTGGAAACGCAGGTAGCATCTAGTGCCTCCCCATGGACAGGGAAGGTAATTAGCGGAGTTCCCCTTGCGAGAGAACACCTGTGACACCAGGAAGCTGCGTGGAGGGCGGCCCTAAACCTCACCCACACAGTCACCCGTGTTCCGGAATTCTGAGTGTGGGGAGGTTCTGTCTTCTGTCTGCAGCACCCGTGATCTCCTAGGAGCCCTTCGCGTGTCTTCCCCGAGTCCCTCCCACTGCGGGCTGCCGGGGAAAGGCGGGGGTTGGGCTGGAAACGCAGGTAGCATCAAGTGCCTCCCCATAGACAATGGAGGTAATTAGCGGACTTCCCCTTGCGAGGGAACACCTGTGACACCAGGCAGCTGCGTGGAGGGCGGCCACGAACCTCCCCCACACAGTCATCCGTGTTCCGGAATTCTGAGTGTGGGGAGGTTCCGTCTTCTGTCTGCAGCACCCGGGATCTCCTAGGAGCCCTTCGCGTGTCTTCCCGAAGTGCCTCCCTCTGCGGGCTTACTGGGAAATGCGGGGGTTGTGCTGGAAACGCTGGTAGCATCTAGTGCCTCCCCCTTAACAGGGGAGGTAATTAGCGGACTTACCCCTGCCAGGGAACACCTGTGACACCAGGAAGCTGCGTGGAGAGCGGCCCTAATCATCACCCCACAGTCACCCGTGTTCCGGAATTCTGAGTGTGGGGAGGTTCCGTCTTCTGTCTGCATCACCCGTGATCCCCTAGGAGCCCTTCGAGAGACTTCACAGAGTCGATCCCAGTGCGGGCTGCTGGGGAAATGCGGGGGTTGGGCTGGAAAAGCAGGTAGCATCTAGTGCCTCCCCATGGACAGGGGAGGTAATTAGCGGACTTCCCCTTGCGAGGGAACACCTGTGACACCAGGAAGCTGCGTGGAGGGCGGCCCTAAACCTCACCCACACAGTCACACTTGTTCCGGAATTCTGAGTGTGGGGAGGTTCCGTCTTCTGTCTGCAGCACCCGGGATCTCCTAGGAGCCCTTCGAGTGTCTTCACCGAGTCCCTCCCTCTGCGGGCTGCCGGGGAAAGGTGGGGGTTGGGCTGGAAACGCAGGTAGCATCTAGTGCCTCCCCATGGACAGGGGAGGTAATTAGCGGACTTCCCCCTGCCAGGGAACACCTGTGACACCAGGCAGCTGCGTGGAGGGCGGCCCCAAATCTCCCTCACACAGTCAGCCGTGTTCTGGAATTCTGAGTGTGGGGAGGTTCCGTCTTCTGTCTGCAGCACCCGGGATCTTCTAGGAGCCCTTTGCGTGTCTTCACCGAGTCCCTCCCAGTGCGGGCTGCCGGGGGAAGGCTGGGGTTGGGCTGGAAAAACAGGTAGCATCTAGTGCCTCCACCTGGACTGGGTATGTAATTAGAGGAATTCCCCCTGCGAGGGAACACCTGTGAAACCAGGCAGCTGCAAGGAGGGCGGCCACAAAACTCCCCCACACAGTCAGCCGTGTTCCGGAATTCTGAGTGTGGGGAGGTTCAGTCTTCTGTCTGTAGCACCCGGGATAACCTAGGAGCCATTCGCGTGTCTTCCCCGAGTCCCTCCCATTGCGGGCTGCCTGGGAAAGGCGGGGGTTGGGCTGGAAATTCAGGTAGCATCTAGTGCCTCCCCCTGGACAGGGGAGGTAATTAGCGGACTTCTTCCTGCCAGGGAACATCTGTGACACCAGTCATTTGCGTGGATGGCGGCCTAAATTCTCGCCCATACAGTCAGCCGTGTTCCGAAATTCTGAGTGTGTGGAGGTTCCGTCATATCTATGCAGCACCCGGGATCTCCTAGGAGCCCATTGCGTGTTTTCCCAGAGTGCCTCCCGGTGAGTGCTGCCAGGGAAATGCGGGGGTTGGGCTGGAAATGCAGGTAGCATCTAGTGCCTTCCCCCGGACAGGGGAGGTAATTAGCGGATTTCTCCTGCCAGGGAACACCTGTGACACCAGGGAGCTGCGTGGAGGGCGGCCCCAAACCTCCCCCACACAGTCAGCCGTGTTCCGGAATTCTGAGTTTGGGGAGGTTCCGTCTTCTGTCTGCAGCACCCGGGATCTCCTAGGAGCCCTTCGCGTGTCTTCCCGGAGTCCCTCCCAGTGCGGCCTGTCGGGAATAGGCGGGGGTTGGGCTGGAAATGTAGGCAGTTTCTAGTGCCTCCCCCTGGACAGGGGAGGTAATTAGCGGACTTCCCCCTGCCAGGGAACACCTGTGACACCAGGCTGCTGCGTGGAAGGCGGTCCCAAATCTCCCTCACACAGTCAGCCGTGTTCTGGAATTCTGAGTGTGGGGAGGTTCCGTCTTCTGTCTGCAGCACCCGGGATCTTCTAGGAGCCCTTTGCGTGTCTTCACCGAGTCCCTCCCAGTGCGGGCTGCTGGGGGAAGGCTGGGGTTGTGCTGGAAATACAGGTAGCATCTAGTGCCTCCACCTGGACTGGGTGGTAATTAGAGGAATTACCCCTGCCAGGGAACACCTGTGAAACCAGGCAGATTCATGGAGGGCGGCCACAAAACTCCCCCACACAGTCAGCCGTGTTCCGGAATTCTGAGTGTGGGGAGGTTCCGTCTTCGGTCTGCAGTACCCGGGATCTCCTAGGAGCACTTCGACTGTTTTCCCCGAGTCCCTCGCAGTGCGGGCTGCCGGGGAAAGTCTGGGGTTGGGCTGGAAACGCAGGTAGCATCTAGTGCCTCCCCATAGACAAGGGAGGTAATTAGCGGATTTCCCCTGCCAGGGAACACCTGTGACACCAGGTAGCTGCGTGCAGGGCGGCCCCAACTCTCCCTCACACAGTCAGCCGTGTTCTGGAATTCTGAGTGTGGGGAGGTTCCGTCTTCTGTCTGCAGCACCCGGGATCTCCTAGGAGCACTTCGAGAGACTTCCCCATGTCCCTTCCAGTGCGGGCTGCCGGGGAATGGCGGTGGTTGGGCTGGAAACGCAGGTAGCATCTAGTGCCTCCCCATGGACAGGGGAGGTAATTAGCGGACTTCCCCCTGCCAGGGAACACCTGTGACACCAGGAAGCTTGCGTGGAGGGCGGCCCCGAACATCCCCCACACAGTCAGCCGTGTTCCGGAATTCTGAGTGTGGGGAGGTTCCGTCTTCGGTCTGCAGCACCCGGGATCTCCTAGGAGCCCTTCGAGTGACTTCCCCGAGTCCCTCGCAGTGCGGGCTGCCGGGGAAATTCGGGGGATGGGCTGGAAATGCAGGTAGCATCTAGTGCCTTCCCCCGGACAGGGGAGGTAATTAGCGGATTTCTCCTGCCAGGGAACACCTGTGACACCAGGGAGCTGCGTGGAGGGCGGCCCCAAACCTCCCCCACACAGTCAGCCGTGTTCCGGAATTCTGAGTTTGGGGAGGTTCCGTCTTCTGTCTGCAGCACCCGGGATCTCCTAGGAGCCCTTCGCGTGTCTTCCCCGAGTCCCTCCCAGTGCGTCCTGTCGGGAATAGGCGGGGGTTGGGCTGGAAATGTAGGCAGTTTCTAGTGCCTCCCCCTGGACAGGGGAGGTAATTAGCGGACTTCCCCCTGCCAGGGAACACCTGTGACACCAGGCTGCTGCGTGGAAGGCGGTCCCAAATCTCCCTCACACAGTCAGCCGTGTTCTGGAATTCTGAGTGTGGGGAGGTTCCGTCTTCTGTCTGCAGCACCCGGGATCTTCTAGGAGCCCTTTGCGTGTCTTCACCGAGTCCCTCCCAGTGCGGGCTGCCGGGGGAAGGCTGGGGTTGTGCTGGAAATACAGGTAGCATCTAGTGCCTCCACCTGGACTGGGTGGTAATTAGAGGAATTCCCCCTGCCAGGGAACACCTGTGAAACCAGGCAGATGCATGGAGGGCGGCCACAAAACTCCCCCACACAGTCAGCCGTGTTCCGGAATTCTGAGTGTGGGAAGGTTCCGTCTTCGGTCTGCAGTACCCGGGATCTCCTAAGAGCACTTCGAGTGTTTTCCCCGAGTCCCTCGCAGTGCGGGCTGCCGGGGAAAGTCGGGGGTTGGGCTGGAAACGCAGGTAGC
Organism: Camelus ferus; assembly: GCF_009834535.1. Classification (NCBI taxonomy): domain Eukaryota; kingdom Metazoa; phylum Chordata; class Mammalia; order Artiodactyla; family Camelidae; genus Camelus; species Camelus ferus. The sequence goes on along the minus strand of NW_022589678.1, from coordinate 175,944 downwards.
ATCTAGTGCATCAGCATGGACAGGGGAGGTAATTAGCGGACTTCCCCTTGCGAGGGAACACCTGTGACGCCAGGAAGCTGCGTGGAGGGCGGCCCTAAACCTCACCCACACAGTCACCCGTGTTCCGGAGTTCTGAGTGTGGGGAGGTTCCGTCTTCTGTCTGCAGCACCCGGGATCTCCTAGGAGCCCTTCGAGAGTCTTCCCGGAGTCCCACCCAGTGCGGGTTGTCGGGGAAAGCGAGGGTTGGGCTGGAAAAGCAGGTAGCATCTAGTGCCTCCCCATGGACAGGGGAGGTAATTAGCGGACTTCCCCTTGCGAGGGAACACCTGTGACACCAGGCAGCTGCGTGGAGGGCGGCCCCGAACCTCCCCCACACAGTCAGCCGTGTTCCGGAATTCTGAGTTTGGGGAGGTTCCGTCTTCTGTCTGCAGCACCCGAGATCTCCTAGTAGCCCTACGCGTGTCTTCCCCGAGTGCCTCCCACTGCGGGCTTACGGGGAAATGCGGGGGTTGGGCTGGAAACGCAGGTAGCATCTAGTGCCTCCCCCTGAACAGGGGAGGTAATTAGCGGAATTCCCCCTGCCAGGGAACACCTGTGACACCAGGAAGCTGCGTGGAGAGCGACCCTAAACATCACCCACACAGTCACCCGTGTTCCGGATTTCTGAGTGTGGGGAGGTTCCGTCTTCTGTCTGCAGCACCCGGGATCTCCTAGGAGCCCTTTGAGAGACTTCACCGAGTCGCTCCCAGTGCGGGCTGCCGGGGAAAGGCGGGGGTTGGGCTGGAAACGCAGGTAGCATTTAGTGCCTCCCAATGGACAAGGGAGGTAATTAGCGGACTTCCACCTGCCAGGGAACACCTGTGACACCAGGAAGCTGCGTGGAGGGCGGCCCTAAACCTCACCCACACAGTCACCCGTGTTCCGGAGTTCTGAGTGTGGGGAGGTTCCGTCTTCTGTCTGCAGCACCCGGGATCTCCTAGGAGCCCTTCGAGAGTCTTCCCCGAGTCCCACCCAGTGCGGGTTGTCGGGGAAAGCGAGGGTTGGGCTGGAAACGGAGGTAGCATCTAGTGCCTCCCCATGAACAGGGGAGGTAATTAGCGGACTTCCCCTTGCGAGGGAACACCTGTGACACCAGGAAGCTGCGTGGAGTGCGGCCCCAAACCTCACCCACACAGTCAGCCGTGTTCCGGAATTCTGAGTGTGTGTAGGTTCCGTCTTCTGTCTGCAGCACCCGGGATCTCCTAGGAGCCCTTCGAGAGTCTTCCCCGAGTCCCTCGCAGTGCGGGCTGCCGGGGAAAGGCGGGGGTTGGGCTGGAAACGCAGGTAGCATCAAGTGCATCCCCATGGACAGGGGAGGTAATTAGCGGACTTCCCCTTGCGAGGGAACACCTGTGACACCAGGAAGCTGCGTGGAGGTCGGCCCTAAACCTCACCCACACAGTCACACTTGTTCCGGAATTCTGAGTGTGGGGAGGTTACGTCTTCTGTTTGCAGCACCTTGGATCTCCTAGGAGCACTTCGAGTTTCTTCCCCGAGTCCCTCCCACTGCGGGTTGCCGGGGAAGGGCGTGGGTTGGGCTGGAAACTCAGGTAGAATCTAGTGCCTCCCCATGGACAGGGGAGGTAATCAGCGGACTTCCCCCTGCCAGGGAACACCTGTGACACCAGGAAGCTGCGTGGAGGGCGGCCCCGAACCTCCCCCACACAGTCAGACGTGTTCCGGAATTCTGAGTGTGGGTAGGTTCCGTCTTCGGTCTGCAGCACCCGGGATCTCCTAGGAGACCTTCGCGTGTCTTCCGCGAGTGCCTACCACTGCGGGCTTACGGGGAAATGCGGGTGTTGAGCTGGAAACGCAGGTAGCATCTAGTGCCTCCCCCTGAACAGGGGAGGTAATTAGCGGGCTTTCCCTTGCCAGGGAACACCTGTGACACCAGGAAGCTGCGTAGAGAGCGGCCCTAAACATCACCCACACAGTAACCCGTGTTCCGGAATTCTGAGTGTGGGGAGGTTCCGTCTTCTGTCTGCAGCACCCGGGATCTCCTATGAGCCCTTCGAGAGCCTTCAGCGAGTCCCTCCCAGTGCGGGCTGCCGGGGAATGGCGGGGGTTGGGCTGGAAACGATGGTATCATCTAGTGCGTCCCCCTGGAAAGGGTAGGTAATTAGAGGATTCCCCCTGCCAGGGAAAACCTGTGACACCAGGCAGCTGCGTGGAGTGCGGCCCCGATCCTCCCCCACACAGGCAGCCGTGTTCCGGAATTCTGAGTGTCGGGAGGTTCCATCTTCTGTCTGCAGCACCCGGGATCTCCTAGGAGCCCTTCGCGTGTCTTCTCCGAGTCCCTCCCACTGCGGGCTGCCGGGGAATGGCGGGGGACGGGCTGGAAACGCAGGTAGCATCTAGTGCCTCCCCCTGGACAGGGGAGGTAATTAGCGGACTTCCTCCTGCCAGGGAACATCTGTGACACCAGTCAGGTGCGTGGATGGCGGCCCAAAATCTCCCCCACACAGTCAGCCGTGTTCCGAAATTCTGAGTGTGTGGAGGTTCCGTCATCTCTATGCAGCACCCGGGATCTCCTAGGAGCCCATTGCGTGTTTTCCCAGAGTGCCTCCCGGTGAGATCTGCCAGGGAAATGCGGGGGTTGGGCTGGAAATGCAGCTATCATCTAGTGTCTTCCCCAGGACAGGGGAGGTAATTAGCGGATTTCCCCTGCCAGGGAACACCTGTGACACCAGGGAGCTGCGTGGAGGGCGGCCCCAAACCTCCCCCCCACAGTCAGCCGTGTTCCGAATTTCTGAGTGTGGGGAGGTTCCGTCTTCTGTCTGCAGCACCGGGGATCTCCTAGGAGCCCTTCGCGTGTCTTCCCCGAGTCCCTCCCAGTGCGGCCTGTCGGGAAAAGGCGGGGGTTGGGCTGGAAATGCAGGCAGTATCTAGTGCCTCCCCCTGGACAGGGGAGGTAATTAGCGGATTTCCCCTGCCAGGGAACACCTGTGACACCAGGCAGCTGCGTGGAGGGCGGCCCCAAATCTCCCTCACACAGTCAGCCGTGTTCTGGAATTCTGAGTGTGGGGAGGTTCCATCTTCTGTCTGCAGCTTCCAGGATCTTCTAGGAGCCCTTTGCGTGTCTTCACCGAGTCCCGCCCAGTGCGGGCTGCCGGGGGAAGGCTGGGGTTGGGCTAGAAATACAGGTAGCATCTAGTGCCTCCACCTGGACTGGGTATGTAATTAGAGGAATTCCCCCTGCCAGGGAACACCTGTGAAACCAGGCAGCTGCATGGAGGGCGGCCACAAACTCCCCCACACAGTCAGCCGTGTTCCGGAATTCTGAGAGTGGGGAGGTTCAGTCTTCTGTCTGTAGCACCCGGGATCACCTAGGAGCCATTCGCGAGTCTTCCCCGAGTCCCTCCCAGTGCGGGCTGTCTGGGAAAGGCGGGGGTTGGGCTGGAAATTCAGGTAGCATCTAGTGCCTCCCCCTGGACAGGGGAGGTAATTAGCGGACTTCTTCCTGCCAGGGAACATCTGTGACACCAGTCAGGTGCGTGGATGGCGACCCAAATTCTCCCCCACACAGTCAGCCGTGTTCCGAAATTCTGAGTGTGTGGAGGTTCCGTCATCTCTATGCAGCACCCGGGATCTCCTAGGTGCCCATTGCGTGTTTTCCCAGAGTGCCTCCCGGTGAGTGCTGCCAGGGAAATGCGGGGGTTGGGCTGGAAATGCAGGTAGCATCTAGTGCCTTCCCCCGGACAGGGGAGGTAATTAGCGGATTTCCCCTGCCAGGGAACACCTGTGAAACCAGGCAGATGCATGGAGGGCGGCCACAAAACTCCCCCACACAGTCAGCCGTGTTCCGGAATTCTGAGAGTGGGGAGGTTCCGTCTTCGGTCTGCAGTACCCGGGATCTCCTAGGAGCACTTCGAGTGTTTTCCCCGAGTCCCTCGCAGTGCGGGCTGCCGGGGAAAGTCGGGGGTTGGGCTGGAAACGCAGGTAGCATCTAGTGCATCCCCATGAACAGGGGAGGTAATTAGCGGACTTCCCCTTGCGAGGGAACACCTGTGTCGCCAGGAAGCTGCGTGGAGGGCGGCCCTAAACCTCACCCACACAGTCACCCGTGTTCCGGAATTCTGACTGTGGGGAGGTTCTGCCTTCTGTCTGCAGCACCCGGGATCTCCTAGGAGCCCTTCGCGTGTCTTCCCCGAGTCCCTCCCTCTGCGTTCTGCCGGGGAAAGGCGGGGGTTGGGCTGGAAAGGCAGGTAGCATCTAGTGCCTCCCCATAGAAAAGGGAGGTAATTAGCGGACTTCCCCTTGCGAGGGAACACCTGTGACACCAGGCAGCTGCGTGGAAGGCGGCCCCGAACCTCACCCACACAGTCACACTTGTTCCGGAATTCTGAGTGTGGGGAGGTTCCGTCTTCTGTCTGCAGCACCCTGGATCTCCTAGGAGCCCTTTGAATGTCTTCCCCAAGTCCCTCCCAGTGCGGGATGCCGGGGAAAGGCGGGGGTTGGTCTGGAAACGCAGGTATCATCTAGTGCCTCCCCATGGACGGGGGAGGTAATTAGCGGATTCCCGCTGCCAGGGAAAACCTGAGACACCAGGCAGCTTCGTGGAGGGCGGCCCCGAACCTCCGCCACACAGTCACCCGTGTTCCAGAATTCTGAGTGTGGGAAGGTTCCGTCTTCTGTTTGCAGCACCCGGGATCTCCTAGGAGACTTCGAGTTTTTTCCCCAAGTCCCTCCCACTGCGGGCTGCCGGGGAATGGCGTGGGTTGTGCTGGAAACGCAGGTAGAATCTAGTGCCTCCCCATGGACAGGGGAGGTAATTAGCGGACTTCCCCCTGCCAGGGAACACCTGTGACACCAGGAAGCTACGTGGAGGGCGGACCTGAACCTCCCCCACACAGTCAGCCGTGTTCCGGAATTCTGAGTGTGGGGAGGTTCCGTCTTCGGTCTGCAGCACCCGGGATCTCCTAGGAGCACTTCGAGTGTTTTCCCCGAGTCCCTGGCTGTGCGGGCTGCCGGGGAAAGGCGGGGGTTGGGCTGGAAACGCAGGTAGCATCTAGTGCCTCCCCATGGACAGGGGAGGTAATTAGCGGAGTTCCCCTTGCGAGAGAACACCTGTGACACCAGGAAGCTGCGTGGATGGCGGCCCTAAACCTCACCCACACAGTCACCCGTGTTCCGGAATTCTGACTGTGGGGAGGTTCTGCCTTCTGTCTGCAGCACCCGGGATCTCCTAGGAGCCCTTCGCGTGTCTTCCCCGAGTCCCTCCCTCTGCGTTCTGCCGGGGAAAGGCGGGGGTTGGGCTGGAAAGGCAGGTAGCATCTAGTGCCTCCCCATAGAAAAGGGAGGTAATTAGCGGACTTCCCCTTGCGAGGGAACACCTGTGACACCAGGCAGCTGCGTGGAAGGCGGCCCCGAACCTCACCCACACAGTCACACTTGTTCCGGTATTCTGAGTGTGGGGAGGTTCCGTCTTCTGTCTGCAGCACCCTGGATCTCCTAGGAGCCCTTTGAATGTCTTCCCCAAGTCCCTCCCAGTGCGGGCTGCCGGGGAAAGGCGGGGGTTGGTCTGGAAACGCAGGTATCATCTAGTGCCTCCCCATGGACAGGGGAGGTAATTAGCGGATTCCCGCTGCCAGGGAAAACCTGAGACACCAGGCAGCTTCGTGGAGGGCGGCCCCGAACCTCCGCCACACAGTCACCCGTGTTCCAGAATTCTGAGTGTGGGAAGGTTCCGTCTTCTGTTTGCAGCACCTGGGATCTCCTAGGAGCACTTCGAGTTTCTTCCCCGAGTCCCTCAAACTGCGGGTTGCCGGGGAATGGCGTGGGTTGGGCTGGAAACTCAGGTAGATTCTAGTGCCTCCACATGGACAGGGGAGGTAATCAGCGGACTTCCCCCTGCCAGGGAACACCTGTGACGCCAGGAAGCTGCGTGGATGGCGGCCCTAAACCTCACCCACACAGTCACCCTTGTTCCGGAATTCTGAGTGTGGGGAGGTTCTGCCTTCTGTCTGCAGCACCCGGGATCTCCTAGGAGCCCTTCGAGAGTCTTCCCCGAGTCCCTCCCAGTGCGAGCTGTCGGGGAAAGCGGGGGTTGGGCTGGAAACGCATGTAGCATGTAGTGCCTCCACATGGACAGGGGAGGTAATTAGCGGACTTCCCCTTGCGAGGGAACACCTGTGAAGCCAGGAAGCTGCGTGGAGGGCGGCCCGAAATCTCACCCACACAGTCAGCCGTGCTCCGGAATTCTGCGTGTGGGGAGGTTCCGTCTTCTGTCTGCAGCACCCGGGATCTCCTAGGAGCACTTCGAGAGACTTCCCCATGTCCCTCCCAGTGCGGGCTGCCGGGGAATGGCGGGGGTTGGGCTGGTAACGCAGGTAGCATCTAGTGCCTCCCCCTGGACAGGGGAGGTAATTAGCGGACTTCCTCCTGCCAGGGAACATCTGTGACACCAGTCAGGTGCGTGGATGGCGGCACAAAATCTCCCCCACACAGTCAGCCGTGTTCCAAAATTCTGAGTGTGTGGAGGTTCCGTCATCTCTATGCAGCACCCGGGATCTCCTAGGAGCCCATTGCGTGTTTTCCCAGAGTGCCTCCCGGTGAGTGCTGCCAGGGAAATGCGGGGGTTGGGCTGGAAATGCAGGTAGCATCTAGTGCCTTCCCCTGGAAAGGGGAGGTAATTAGCGGATTTCCCCTGCCAGGGAACACCTGTGACACCAGGGAGCTGCGTGGAGGGCGGCCCCAAACATCCCCCACACAGTCAGCCGTGTTCCGGAATTCTTAGTTTGGGGAGGTTCCGTCTTCTGTCTGCAGCATCCGGGATCTCCTAGGAGCCCTTCGAGTGTCTTCCCCGAGTCCATCCCAGTGCGGGCTGTCGGGGAAAGGCGGGGGTTGGTCTGGAAACGCAGGTATCATCTAGTGCCTCCCCATGGACAGGGGAGGTATTTAGCGGATTCCCCCTGCCAGGGAACACCTGTGACACCAGGCAGCTGCGTGGAGGGCGGCTCCGAAACCCCCCACACAGTCACCCGTGTTCTAGAATTCTGAGTGTGGGGAGGTTCCGTTTTCTGTTTGCAGCACCCGGGATCTCCTAGGAGACTTCGAGTTTTTTCCCCGAGTCCCTCCCACTGCGGGCTGCCGGGGAATGGCGTGGGTTGGGCTGGAAACGCAGGTAGAATCTAGTGCCTCCCCATGGACAGGGGAGGTAATTAGCGGACTTCCCCCTGCCAGGGAACACCTGTGACACCAGGAAGCTACGTGGAGGGCGGACCTGAACCTCCCCCACACAGTCAGCCGTGTTCCGGAAATCTGAGTGTGGGGAGGTTCCGTCTTCGGTCTGCAGCACCCGGGATCTCCTAGGAGCACTTCGAGTGTTTTCCCCGAGTCCCTGGCTGTGCGGGCTGCCGGGGAAAGGCGGGGGTTGGGCTGGAAACGCAGGTAGCATCTAGTGCCTCCCCATGGACAGGGGAGGTAATTAGCGGAGTTCCCCTTGCGAGAGAACACCTGTGACACCAGGAAGCTGCGTGGAGGGCGGCCCTAAACCTCACCCACACAGTCACCCGTGTTCCGGAATTCTGACTGTGGGGAGGTTCTGCCTTCTGTCTGCAGCACCCGGGATCTCCTAGGAGCCCTTCGCGTGTCTTCCCCGAGTCCCTCCCTCTGCGTTCTGCCGGGGAAAGGCGGGGGTTGGGCTGGAAAGGCAGGTAGCATCTAGTGCCTCCCCATAGAAAAGGGAGGTAATTAGCGGACTTCCCCTTGCGAGGGAACACCTGTGACACCAGGCAGCTGCGTGGAAGGCGGCCCCGAACCTCACCAACAGAGTCACACTTGTTCCGGAATTCTGAGTGTGGGGAGGTTCCGTCTTCTGTCTGCAGCACCCTGGATCTCCTAGGAGCCCTTTGAATGTCTTCCCTGAGTCCCTCCCAGTGCGGGCTGCCGGGGAAAGGCGGGGGTTGGTCTGGAAACGCAGGTATCATCTAGTGCCTCCCCATGGACAGGGGAGGTAATTAGCGGATTCCCGCTGCCAGGGAAAACCTGAGACACCAGGAAGCTTCGTGGAGGGCGGCCCCGAACCTCCGCCACACAGTCACCCGTGCTCCGGAATTCTGAGTGTGGGAAGGTTCCGTCTTCTGTTTGCAGCACCTGGGATCTCCTAGGAGCACTTCGAGTTTCTTCCCCGAGTCCCTCAAACTGCGGGTTGCCGGGGAATTGCGTGGGTTGGGCTGGAAACTCAGGTAGATTCTAGTGCCTCCACATGGACAGGGGAGGTAATCAGCGGACTTCCCCCTGCCAGGGAACACCTGTGACGCCAGGAAGCTGCGTGGAGGGCGGCCCTAAACCTCACCCACACAGTCACCCTTGTTCCGGAATTCTGAGTGTGGGGAGGTTCTGCCTTCTGTCTGCAGCACCCGGGATCTCCTAGGAGCCCTTCGAGAGTCTTCCCCGAGTCCCTCCCAGTGCGGGCTGTCGGGGAAAGCGGGGGTTGGGCTGGAAACGCATGTAGCATGTAGTGCCTCCCCATGGACAGGGGAGGTAATTAGCGGACTTCCCCTTGCGAGGGAACACCTGTGAAGCCAGGAAGCTGCGTGGAGGGCGGCCCGAAATCTCACCCACACAGTCAGCCGTGCTCCGGAATTCTGAGTGTGGGGAGGTTCCGTCTTCTGTCTGCAGCACCCGGGATCTCCTAGGAGCACTTCGAGAGACTTCCCCATGTCCCTCCCAGTGCGGGCTGCCGGGGAATGGCGGGGGTTGGGCTGGTAACGCAGGTAGCATCTAGTGCCTCCCCCTGGACAGGGGAGGTAATTAGCGGACTTCCTCCTGCCAGGGAACATCTGTGACACCAGTCAGGTGCGTGGATTGCGGCACAAAATCTCCCCCACACAGTCAGCCGTGTTCCAAAATTCTGAGTGTGTGGAGGTTCCGTCATCTCTATGCAGCACCCGGGATCTCCTAGGAGCCCATTGCCTGTTTTCCCAGAGTGCCTCCCGGTGAGTGCTGCCAGGGAAATGCGGGGGTTGGGCTGGAAATGCAGGTAGCATCTAGTGCCTTCCCCTGGAAAGGGGAGGTAATTAGCGGATTTCCCCTGCCAGGGAACACCTGTGACACCAGGGAGCTGCGTGGAGGGCGGCCCCAAACATCCCCCACACAGTCAGCCGTGTTCCGGAATTCTTAGTTTGGGGAGGTTTCGTCTTCTGTCTGCAGCATCCGGGATCTCCTAGGAGCCCTTCGAGTGTCTTCCCCGAGTCCCTCCCAGTGCGGGCTGTCGGGAAAAGGCGGGGGTTGGTCTGGAAACGCAGGTATCATCTAGTGCCTTCCCATGGACAGGGGAGGTATTTAGCGGATTCCCCCTGCCAGGGAACACCTGTGACACCAGGCAGCTGCGTGGAGGGCGGCCCCGAAACCCCCCACACAGTCACCCGTGTTCTAGAATTCTGAGTGTGGGGAGGTTCCGTTTTCTGTTTGCAGCACCCGGGATCTCCTAGGAGACTTCGAGTTTCTTCCCCGAGTCCCTCCCACTGCGGGCTGCCGGGGAATGGCGTGGGTTGTGCTGGAAACGCAGGTAGAATCTAGTGCCTCCCCATGGACAGGGGAGGTAATTAGCGGACTTCCCCCTGCCAGGGAACACCTGTGACACCAGGAAGCTACGTGGAGGGCGGACCTGAACCTCCCCCACACAGTCAGCCGTGTTCCGGAATTCTGAGTGTGGGGAGGTTCCGTCTTCGGTCTGCAGCACCCGGGATCTCCTAGGAGCACTTCGAGTGTTTTCCCCGAGTCCCTGGCTGTGCGGGCTGCCGGGGAAAGGCGGGGGTTGGGCTGGAAACGCAGGTAGCATCTAGTGCCTCCCCATGGACAGGGGAGGTAATTAGCGGAGTTCCCCTTGCGAGAGAACACCTGTGACACCAGGAAGCTGCGTGGAGGGCGGCCCTAAACCTCACCCACACAGTCACCCGTGTTCCGGAATTCTGAGTGTGGGGAGGTTCCGTCTTCTGTCTGCAGCACCCGGGATCTCCTAGGAGCCCTTCGCGTGTCTTCCCCGATTCCCTCGCACTGCGGGCTGCCGGGGAATTGCGAGGGTTGTGCTGGAAACGCTGGTAGCATCTAGTGCCTCCCCCTTAACAGGGGAGGTAATTAGCGGACTTCCCCCTGCCAGGGAACACCTGTGACACCAGGAAGCTGCGTGGAGAGCGGCCCTAATCATCACCAACACAGTCACCCGTGTTCCGGAATTCTGAGTGTGGGGAGGTTCCGTCTTCTGTCTGAGCACCCGGGATCTCCTAGGAGCCCTTTGAGAGTCTTCCCTGAGTCCCTCCCATTGCGGGCTGTCGGGGAAATGCGGGGGTTGGGCTGGAAACGCATGTAGCATGTAGTGCCTCCACATGGACTGGGGAGGTAATTAGCGGACTTCCCCTTGCGAGGGAACACCTGTGACGCCAGGAAGCTGCGTGGAGGGCGCCCCACACCTCACCCACACAGTCAGCCGTGCTCCGGAATTCTGAGTGTGGGGAGGTACCGTCTTCTGTCTGCAGCACCCGTGATCTCCTAGGAGGCCTTCGAGAGACTTCACAGAGTCGCTCCCAGTGCGGGCTGCCGCTGAAATGCGGGGGTTGGGCTGGAAACGCATGTAGCATGTAGTGCCTCCCCATGGACAGGGGAGGTAATTAGCGGACTTCCCCTTGCGAGGGAACACCTGTGACGCCAGGAAGCTGCGTGGAGGCCGGCCCCAAACCTCACCAACACAGTCAGCCGTGTTCCGGATTTCTGAGTGTGGGGAGGTTCCGTCTGCTGTCTGCAGCACCCGGGATCTCCTAGGAGCCCTTCGAGTGTCTTCCCCGAGTCCCTCCCACTGCGGGCTGCCGGGGCAAGGCGGGGGTTGGGCTGGAAACGCAGGTAGAATATAGTGAATCCCCATGAACAGGGGAGGTAATTAGCGGACTTCCCCCTGCCAGGGAACACCTGTGACAACAGAATGCTGCGTGGAGGGCGGCCCCGAACATCCCCCACACAGTCAGCCGTGTTCCGGAATTCTGAGTGTGGGGAGGTTCCGTCTTCGGTCTGCAGCACCCAGGATCTCCTAGGAGCCCTTCGAGTTACTTCCCCGAGTCCCTCGCAGTGCGGGCTGCCGGGGAAAGGCGGGGGTTGGGCTGGAAACGCAGGTAGCATCTAGTGCCTCCCCCTGGACAGGGGAGGTAATTAGCGGACTTCCTCCTGCCAGGGAACATCTGTGACACCAGTCAGGTGCGTGGATGGCGGCCCAAAATCTCCCCCACACAGTCAGCCGTGTTCCGAAATTCTGAGTGTGTGGAGGTTCCGTCATCTCTATGCAGCACCCGGGATCTCCTAGGAGCCCATTGCGTGTTTTCCCAGAGTGCATCCCGGTGAGTGCTGCCAGGGAAATGCGGGGGTTGGGCTGGAAATGCAGGTAGCATCTAGTGCCTTCCCCAGGACAGGGGAGGTAATTAGCGGATTTCCCCTGCCAGGGAACACCTGTGACACCAGGGAGCTGCGTGGAGGGCGGCCCCAAACCTCCCCCACACAGTCAGTCGTGTTAAAAATTTCTGAGTTTGGGGAGGTTCCGTCTTCTGTTTGCAGCACCCGGGATCTCCTAGGAGTCTTCGAGTTTCTTCCCCGAGTCCCTCCCACTGCGGGCTGCCGGGGAATGGCGTGGGTTGTGCTGCAAACGCAGGTAGAATCTAGTGCCTCCCCATGGACAGGGGAGGTAATTAGCGGACTTCCCCCTGCCAGGGAACACCTGTGACACCAGGAAGCTACGTGGAGGGCGGACCCGGACCTCCCCCAGACAGTCAGCCTTGTTCCGGTATTCTGAGTGTGGGGAGGTTCCGTCTTCGGTCTGCAGCACCCGGGATCTCCTAGGAGCACTTCGAGTGTTTTCCCCGAGTCCCTCGCAGTGCGGGCTGCCGGGGAAAGGCGGGTGTTGGGCTGGAAACGCAGGTAGCATCTAGTGCCTCCCCCTGGACGGGGGAGGTAATTAGCGGACTTCCTCCTGCCAGGGAACATCTGTGACACCAGTCAGCTGCGTGGATGGCGGCCCAAAATCTCCCCCACACAGTCAGCCGTGTTCCGAAATTCTGAGTGTGTGGAGGTTCCGTCATCTCTATGCAGCACCCGGGATCTCCTAGGAGCCCTTTGAGAGTCTTCCCTGAGTCCCTCCCATTGCGGGCTGTCGGGGAAATGCGGGGGTTGGGCTGGAAACGCATGTAGCATGTAGTGCCTCCACATGGACAGGGGAGGTAATTAGCGGACTTCCCCTTGCGAGGGAACACCTGTGACGCCAGGAAGCTGCGTGGAGGGCGCCCCACACCTCACCCACACAGTCAGCCGTGCTCCGGAATTCTGAGTGTGGGGAGGTACCGTCTTCTGTCTGCAGCACCCGTGATCTCCTAGGAGGCCTTCGAGAGACTTCACCGAGTCGCTCCCAGTGCGGGCTGCCGCTGAAATGCGGGGGTTGGGCTGGAAAAGCATGTAGCATGTAGTGCCTCCCCATGGACAGGGGAGGTAATTAGCGGACTTCCCCTTGCGAGGGAACACCTGTGACGCCAGGAAGCTGCGTGGAGGCCGGCCCCAAACCTCACCAACACAGTCAGCCGTGTTCCGGATTTCTGAGTGTGTGGAGGTTCCGTCATCTCTATGCAGCACCCGGGATCTCCTAGGAGCCCATTGCGTGTTTTCCCAGAGTGCATCCCGGTGAGTGCTGCCAGGGAAATGCGGGGGTTGGGCTGGAAATGCAGGTAGCATCTAGTGCCTTCCCCAGGACAGGGGAGGTAATTAGCGGATTTCCCCTGCCAGGGAACACCTGTGACACCAGGGAGCTGCGTGGAGGGCGGCCCCAAACCTCCCCCACACAGTCAGTCGTGTTAAAAATTTCTGAGTTTGGGGAGGTTCCGTCTTCTGTCTGCAGCACCCAGGATCTTCTAGGAGCCCTTTGCGTGTCTTCACCGAGTCCCTCCCAGTGCGGGCTGCCGGGGGAAGCCTGGGGTTGGGCTATAAATACAGGTAGCATCAAGTGCCTCCACCTGGACTGGGTATGTAATTAGAGGAATTCCCCCTGCCAGGGAACACCTGTGAAACCAGGCAGCTGCATGAAGGGCGGCCACAAAACTCCCCCACACAGTCAGCTGTGTTCCGGAATTCTGAGTGTGGGGAGGTTCAGTTCTGTCTGTAGCACCCGGGATCACCTAGGAGCCATTCGCGTGTCTTCCCCGAGTCCCTCCCAGTGCGGGCTGCCTGGGAAAGGCGGGGGTTGGGCTGGAAATTCAGGTAGCATCTAGTGCCTCCCCCTGGACAGGGGAGGTAATTAGCGGACTTCTTCCTGCCAGGGAACATCTGTGACACCAGTCAGGTGCGTGGATGGCGGCCCAAATTCTCCCCCACACAGCCAGCCGTGTTCCGAAATTCTGAGTGTGTGGAGGTTCCGTCATCTCTATGCAGCACCCGGGATCTCCTAGGAGCCCATTGCGTGTTTTCCCAGAGTGATTCCCGGTGAGTGCTGCCAGGGAAATGCGGGGGTTGGGCTGGAAATGCTTGCAGTATCTATTGCCTCCCCCTGGACAGGGGAGGTAATTAGCGGATTCCCCCTGCCAGGGAACACCTGTGACACCAGGCAGCTGCGTGGAGGGCGGCCCCGAGCCTCCCCCACACAGTCACCCGTGTTCCAGAATTCTGAGTGTGGGGAGGTTCCGTCTTCTGTTTGCAGCACCCGGGATCTCCTAGGAGTCTTCGAGTTTCTGCCCCGAGTCCCTCCCACTGCGGGCTGCCGGGGAATGGCGTGGGTTGGGCTGCAAAAGCAGGTAGAATCTAGTGCCTCCCCATGGACAGGGGAGGTAATTAGCGGACTTCCCCCTGCCAGGGAACACCTGTGACACCAGGAAGCTACGTGGAGGGCGGACCCGAACCTCCCCCACACAGTCAGCCTTGTTCCGGTATTCTGAGTGTGGGGAGGTTCCGTCTTCGGTCTGCAGCACCCGGGATCTCCTAGGAGCACTTCGAGTGTTTTCCCCGAGTCCCTCGCATTGCGGGCTGCCGGGGAAAGGCGGGTGTCGGGCTGGAAACGCAGGTAGCATCTAGTGCCTCCCCCTGGACGGGGGAGGTAATTAGCGGACTTCCTCCTGCCAGGGAACATCTGTGACACCAGTCAGCTGCGTGGATGGCGGCCCAAAATCTCCCCCACACAGTCAGCCGTGTTCCGAAATTCTGAGTGTGTGGAGGTTCCGTCATCTCTATGCAGCACCCGGGATCTCCTAGGAGCCCATTGCGTGTTTTCCCAGAGTGCATCCCGGTGAGTGCTGCCAGGGATATGCGGGGGTTGGGCTGGAAACGCAGGTAGCATCTAGTGCCTCCCCATGGACAGGGGAGGTAATTAGAGGAGTTCCCCTTGCGAGAGAACACCTGTGACACCAGGAAGCTGCGTGGAGGGCGGCCCTAAACCTCACCCACACAGTCACCCGTGTTCCGGAATTCTGAGTGTGGGGAGGTTCTGTCTTCTGTCTGCAGCACCCGGGATCTCCTAGGAGCCCTTCGCGTGTCTTCCCCGATTCCCTCCCACTGCGGGCTGCCGGGGAAAGGAGGGGGTTGGGCTGGAAACGCTGGTAGCATCTAGTGCCTCCCCATGGACAGGGGAGGTAATTAGCGGACTTCCCCTTTCGAGGGAACACCTGTGACACCAGGCAGCTGCGTGGAGGGCGGCCACGAACCTCCCCCACACAGTGAGCCGTGTTCCGGAATTCTGAGTGTGGGGAGGTTCCGTCTTCTGTCTGCAGCACCCGGGATCTCCTAGGAGCCCTTCGCGTGTCTTCCCGAAGTGCCTCCCACTGCGGGCTTACGGGGAAATGCGGGGGTTGTGCTGGAAACGCTGGTAGCATCTAGTGCCTCCCCCTTAACAGGGGAGGTAATTAGCGGACTTCCCCCTGCCAGGGAACACCTGTGACACCAGGAAGCTGCGTGGAGAGCGGCCCTAATCATCACCCACACAGTCACCCGTGTTCCGGAATTCTGAGTGTGGGGAGGTTCCATCTTCTGTCTGCAGCACCCGTGATCTCCTAGGAGGCCTTCGAGAGACTTCACCGAGTCGCTCCCAGTGCGGGCTCCCGGGGAAATGCGGGGGTTAGGCTGGAAACGCATGTAGCATGTAGTGCCTCCACATGGACAGGGGAGGTAATTAGCGGACTTCCCCTTGCGAGGGAACACCTGTGACGCCAGGAAGCTGCGTGGAGGGCGCCCCAAACCTCACCCACACAGTCAGCCGTGCTCCAGAATTCTGAGTGTGGGGAGGTTCCATCTTCTGTCTGCAGCACCCGGGATCTCCTAGGAGCCCTTCGCGTGTCTTCCCCGAGTCCCTCCCACTGCGGGATGCCGGGGAAAGGCGGGGGTTGGTCTGGAAACGGAGGTATCATCTAGTGCCTCCCCATGGACAGGGGAGTTAATTAGCGGACTTCCCCATTCGAGGGAACACCTGTGACACCAGGCAGCTGCGTGGAGGGCGGCCACGAACCTCCCCCACACATTCATCCGTGTTCCGGAATTCTGAGTGTGGGGAGGTTCCGTCTTCTGTCTGCAGCATCCGGGATCTCCTAGGAGCCCTTCGCGTGTCTTCCCGAAGTGCCTCCCACTGCGGGCTTACAGGGAAATGGGGGGGTTGGGCTGGAAAAGCAGGTAGCATCTAGTGCCTCCCGATGGACAGGGGAGGTAATTAGCGGACTTCCCCCTGACAGGGAACACCTGTGACACCAGGGAGCTGCGTGGAGGGCGGCCCCAAACCTCCCCCACACAGTCAGCCGTGTTCCGAATTTCTGAATTTGTGGAGGTTCCGTCTTCTGTCTGCAGCACCCGGGATCTCCTAGGAGCCCTTCGCGTGTCTTCCCCGAGTCCCTCCCAGTGCGGCCTGTCGGGAAAAGGCGGGGGTTGGGCTGGAAATGCAGGCAGTATCTAGTGCCTCCCCCTGGAAGGGGAGGTAATTAGCGGAATTCCCCCTGCCAGGGAACACCTGTGACACCAGGCAGCTGCGTGGAGGGCGGCCCCAAATCTCCCTCACACAGTCAGCCGTGTTCTGGAATTATGAGAGTGGGGAGGTTCCGTCTTCTGTCTGCAGCACCCAGGATCTTCTAGGAGCCCTTTGCGTGTCTTCACCGAGTCCCTCCCAGTGCGGGCTGCCGGGGGAAGGCTGGGGTTGGGCTGGAAATACAGGTAGCACCTAGTGCCTCCACCTGGACTGGGTATGTAATTAGAGGAATTCCCCCTGCCAGGGAACACCTGTGAAACCAGGCAGCTGCATGGAGGGCGGCCACAAAACTCCCCCACACAGTCAGCCGTGTTCCGGAATTCTGAGTGTGGGGAGGTTCATTTCTGTCTGTAGCACCCGGGATCACCTAGGAGCCATTCGCGAGTCTTCCCCGAGTCCCTCCCAGTGCGGGCTGCCTGGGAAAGGCGGGGGTTGGGCTGGAAATTCAGGTAGCATCTAGTGCCTCCCCCTGGACAGGGGAGGTAATTAGCGGACTTCTTCTTGCCAGGGAACATCTGTGACACCAGTCAGGTGCGTGGATGGCGGCCCAATTTCTCCCCCACACAGTCAGCCGTGTTCCGAAATTCTGAGTGTGTGGAGGTTCCGTCATCTCTATGCAGCACCCGGGATCTCCTAGGAGCCCATTGCGTGTTTTCCCAGAGTGCCTCCCGGTGAGTGCTGCCAGGGAAATGCGGGGGTTGGGCTGGAAATGCAGGTAGCATCTAGTGTCTTCCCCCGGACAGGAGAGGTAATTAGCGGATTTCCCCTGCCAGGGAACACCTGTGACACCAGGGATCTGCGTGGAGGGCGGCCCCAAACCTCCCCCACACAGTCAGCCGTGTTCCAGAATTCTGAGTTTGGGGAGGTTCCGTCTTCTGTCTGCAGCACCCGGGATCTCCTAGGAGCCTTTCGCGTGTCTTCCCCGAGTCCCTCCCAGTGCGGCCTGTCGGGAAAAGGCGGGGGTTGGGCTGGAAATGCTTGCAGTATCTAGTGCCTCCCCCTGGACAGGGGAGGTAATTAGCGGACTTCCCCCTGCCAGGGAACACCTGTGACACCAGGCTGCTGCGTGGAAGGCGGTCCCAAATCTCCCTCACACAGTCAGCCGTGTTCTGGAATTCTGAGTGTGGGGAGGTTCCGTCTTCTGTCTGCAGCACCCGGGATCTTCTAGGAGCCCTTTGCGTGTCTTCACCGAGTCCCTCCCAGTGCGGGCTGCCGGGGGAAGTCTGGGGTTGGGCTGGAAATACAGGTAGCATCTAGTGCCTCCACCTGTACTGGGTATGTAATTAGAGGAATTCCCCCTGCCAGGGAACACCTGTGAAACCAGGCAGATGCATGGAGTGCGGCCACAAAACTCCCCCACACAGTCAGCCGTGTTCCGGAATTCTGAGTGTGGGGAGGTTCCGTCTTCGGTCTGCAGTACCCGGGATCTCCTAGGAGCACTTCGATTGTTTTCCCCGAATCCCTTGCAGTGCGGGCTGCCGGGGAAAGTCGGGGGTTGTGCTGGAAACGCAGGTAGCATCTAGTGCATCCCCATGGTCAGGGGAGGTAATTAGCGTACTTCCCCTTGCGAGGGAACACCTGTGACGCCAGGAAGCTGCGTGGAGGGCGGCCCTAAACCTCACCCACACAGTCACAAGTGTTCCGGAATTCTGACTGTGGGGAGGTTCTGTCTTCTGTCTGCAGCACCCGGGATCTCCTAGGAGCCCTTCGCGTGTCTTCCCCGAGTCCCTCCCACTGCGTTCTGCCGGGGAAAGGCGGGGGTTGGGCTGGAAACGCAGGTAGCATCTAGTGCCTCCCCATAGACAAGGGAGGTAATTAGCGGACTTCCCCTTGCGAGGGAACACCTGTGACACCAGGCAGCTGCGTGGAGGGCAGCCCCGAACCTCCCCCACACAGTCAGCCGTGTTCCGGAATTCTGAGTGTGGGGAGGTTCCGTATTCTGTCTGCAGCACCCGGGATCTCCTAGGAGACCTTCGCGTGTCTTCCCCGAGTCCCTGCCTCTGCGGGCTGCCGGGGAAATCGTGGGGTTGGGATGGAAATACAGGTAGTATCTACTGCCTCCCCCTGGACAGGGTAAGAATTTAGCGGAATTCCCCCTGCCAGGGAACACCTGTGACACCAGGCAGCTGCTTGGAGGGCGGCCCCAAAACTCCACAAAACAGTCAGCCGTGTTCCAGAATACTGAGTGTGGGAAGGTTCCGTCTTATGTCTGCAGCACCTGGGATCTCCTAGGAGCCCTTCGCGATTCTTCCCCGTTTCCCCCCCATTGCGGGCTTCCGGGGAAAAGCGGGGGTTGGGCTGGAAATGCAGGTAGCATCTAGTGCCTCTCACTGCACAGGGGAGGTTTTTAGAGGACTACCTCCTGCCACGGAACACCTGTGACACCAGGCAGCTGCGTGGGGGTCGGCCCCAAATCTCCCCCACACAGTAAGCCGTGTTCCGGAATTCTGAGTCTGTGGAGGTTCCGTCATCTCTATGCAGCACCCGGGATCTCCTAGGAGCCCATTGCGTGATTTCCTAGAGTGCCTCCCGGTGAGTGCTGCCGGGGAAAGGCGGGGGTTGGGCTGGAAATGCAGGTAGCATCTAGTGCCTCCCCATGGACAGGGGAGGTAATTAGCGGACTTCCCCCTGCCAGGGAACACCTGTGACACCAGGCAGCTTCGTGGGGGTCGGCCCCGAAACTCCCCCACACAGTAAGCCGTGTTCCGGAATTCTGAGTGTGGGGAGGTTCCGGCTTCGGTCTGCAGCACCCGAGATCTCCTAGGAGCCCTTTGCGGGTTTTCCCCGAATGTCTCCCAGTGCGGGCTGCCGGGGAAAGGCTGGGGTTGGGCTTGAAATACAGGTAGCATCTAGTGCCTCCCCCTGGACAGGGTAGGTGATAAGCGGAATTCCCCCTGCCAGGGAACACCTGTGACACCAGGCAGCTGCATGGATAACGGCCCCAAAACTCCCCCACACAGTCGGTCTTGTTCCAGAATTCTGAGTGTGGGGAGGTTCCGGCTTCGGTCTGCAGCACCCGAGATCTCCTAGGAGCCCTTCGCGTGTCTTCCCAGAGTCCCTCCCACTGCGGGCTCCCGGGGAAAGGCGGGGGTTGAGCTGAAAATGCAGGTAGCATCTAGTGCATCCCCCTTGACAGTGGAGGTAATTTGCGTACTTCCCCAGGCCAGGGAACACCTGTGACACCAGGCAGCTGCGTGGAGGGCGGCCCCAAAACTCCGCCACACAGTAAGCTGTGTTCCGGAATTCTGAGTGTGTTGAGGTTCCGTCATCTCTATGCAGCAAGCAGGATCTCCTAGGAGCCCTTCGCTTTTTTTCCCAGAGTGCCTCCCGGTGAGTGCTGCCGGGGAAATTGGGGGGTTAGGCTGGAAATGCAGGTAGAATCTAGTGCCTCCCCATGGACCGGGGAGGTAATTTGCGGACTTCCAACTGCCAGGGAACACCTGTGACACCAGGCAGCTGCGTGGAGGGCGGCCCCGAACCTCCCCCACACAGTCAGCCTTGTTCTGTAATTCTGAGTGTGGGGAGGTTCCCTCTTCTGTGTGCAGCCCCCGGGACCTCCTAGGAGCCCTTCGCGTGTCTTCCCCGAGTCCCTCCCATTGCGGGCTGCCGGGGAAAGGCAGGGGTTGAGCAGGAAACGCAGGTAGCATCTAGTGACTCCCCCTGGACAGGGGAGGTAATTAGCGGACCGCCCCCGGCCAGGGATATCCTGTGACACCAGGCAGCTTCGTGGAGGTCGTCCCCAAACCTCCGCCACACAGTAAGCCGTGTTCCGGAATTCTGAGTGTGGGGAGGTTCCGTCTTCGGTCTGCAGCAACCGGGAACTTCTAGGAGCACTTTGCGTGTCTTCCCCTAGTCCCTCCCAGTGAGGGCTGCCGGGGAATGGCTTGGGTTGGGCTGGAAATACAGGTAGCATCTAGTGCCTCCCCCTGGACATGGTAGGTAATTAGCCGAATTCCCCATGCCAGGGAACACCTGTGACACCAGGCAGCTGCATGGAGGGCGGCCCCAAAACTCCACGACACAGTCAGACGTGTTCCGGAATTCTGAGTGTGGGGAGGTTCCGTCTTCTGTCTGCAGCACCCGGGATCTCCTAGGAGACCTTCGCGTGTCTTCCCCGAGTCCCTCCCAGTGCGGGCTGCCGGGGAAATGCCGGGATTGGGCTGGAATTGCAGGTAGCATCTAGTGCATCCCCCTGGACAGGGGAGGTAATTAACGAACTTCCCCCTGCCAGGGAACACCTGTGACACCAGGAAGCTTCGTGGAGGTCGGCCCCAGATCTCCCTCATACAGTCAGCCGTGTTATGGAATTCTGAGTGTGGGGAGGTTCCGTCTTCTGGCTGCAGCACCCGGGATCTCCTAGGAGCCCATCGCGTGTCTTCCCCGTGTCCCTCCCAGTGCGGGCTGCCCGGGAAAGTTGGGGGTTGTGCTGGAAATGCAGGTAGCATCTAGTGCCTCCCCCTGGACAGGGGAGGTAATTAGCGGAATTCCCCCTGCCAGGGAACACCTGTGACACCAGTCAGCTGCGTATAGGGCGGCCCCAAACCTCCCCCACACAGTGAGACGTGTTCCGGAATTCTGATTATGGGAAGGTTCCGTCTTCTGTCTGCAGCACCCGGGATTTTCTAAGAGCCCTTTGCGTGTCTTCCCCGAGTCCCTCCCAGTGCGTGCTGCCGGGGAAAGACTAGGGTTGGGCTGGAAATACAGGTAGCATCTAGTGCCTCCACCTGGACTGGGTATAAATTTGAGTAATTCCCCCTGCCAGGAAACACCTGTGACACCAGGCAGCTGCATGGAGGGCGGCCCCAAAATTCCCCAACACAGTCAGCCGTGTTCCGGAATTCTGAGTGTGTTGAGGTTCCGTCATCTCTATGCAGCAACCAGGATCTCCTAGGAGCCCATCGCTTTTTTTCCCAGAGTGCCTCCCGGTGAGTGCTGCCGGGGAAATTGGGGGGTTTGGCTGGAAATGCAGGTAGAATCTAGTGCCTCCCCATGGACCGGGGAGGTAATTAGCGGACTTCCAACTGCCAGGGAACACCTGTGACACCAGGCAGCTGCGTGGAGGGCGGCCCCGAACCTCCCCCACACAGTCAGCCTTGTTCTGTAATTTTGAGTGTGGGGAGGTTCCCTCTTCTGTCTGCAGCCCCCGGGACCTCCTAGGAGCCCTTCGCGTGTCTTCCCCGAGTCCCTCCCATTGCGGGCTGCCGGGAAAAGGCAGGGGTTGAACAGGAAACGCAGGTAGCATCTAGTGACTCCCCCTGGACAGGGGAGGTAATTAGCGGACCGCCCCAGGCCAGGGATATCCTGTGACACCAGGCAGCTTCGTGGAGGTCGTCCCCAAACCTCCGCCACACAGTAAGCCGTGTTCCGGAATTCTGAGCGTGGGGAGGTTCCGTCTTCGGTCTGCAGCAACCGGGAACTTCTAGGAGCACTTTGCGTGTCTTCCCCTAGTCCCTCCCAGTGCGGGCGGCCGGGGAAATGCCGGGGTTGGGCTGGAATTGCAGGTAGCATCTAGTGCATCCCCCTGGACAGGGGAGGTAATTAGCGGACTTCCCCCTGCCAGGGAACACCTGTGACACCAGGCAGCTTCGTGGAGGTCGGCCCCAGATCTCCCTCACACAGTCAGCCGTGTTCTGGAATTCTGAGTGTGGGGAGGTTCCGTCTTCTGGCTGCAGCACCCGGGATCTCCTAGGAGCCCTTCGCGTGTCTTCCCCGAGTCCCTCCCAGTGCGGGCTGCCCGGGAAAGTTGGGGGTTGGGCTGGAAATGCAGGTAGCATCTAGTGCCTCCCCCTGGACAGGGGAGGTAATTAGCGGAATTCCCCCTGCCAGGGAACACCTGTGACACCAGGCAGCTTCGTGGAGGTCGTCCCCAAACCTCCGCCACTCAGTAAGCCGTGTTCCGGAATTCTGAGTGTAGGGAGGTTCCGTCTTCGGTCTGCAGCAACCGGGACCTTCTAGGAGCACTTTGCGTGTCTTCCCCTAGTCCCTCCCATTGCGGGCTGCCGGGGAATGGCTTGGGTTGGACTGGAAACGCAGGTAGCATCTAGTGCCTCCCCATAGACAAGGGAGGTAATTAGCGGACTTCCCCTTGCGAGGGAACACCTGTGACACCAGGCAGCTGCGTGGAGGGCAGCCCCGAACCTCCCCCACACAGTCAGCCGTGTTCCGGAATTCTGAGTGTGGGGAGGTGCCGTATTCTGTCTGCAGCACCCGGGATCTCCTAGGAGACCTTCGCGTGTCTTCCCCGAGTCCCTGCCTCTGCGGGCTGCCGGGGAAATCGTGGGGTTTGGATGGAAATACAGGTAGTATCTCCTGCCTCCCCCTGGGCAGGGTAAGAATTTAGCGGAATTCCCCCTGCCAGGGAACACCTGTGACACCTAGGCAGCTGCTTGGAGGGCGGCCCCAAAACTCCACAAAACAGTCAGCCGTGTTCCAGAATACTGAGTGTGGGAAGGTTCCGTCTTATGTCTGCAGCACCTGGGATCTCCTAGGAGCCCTTCGCGATTCTTCCCCGTTTCCCCCCCATTGCGGGCTTCCGGGGAAAAGCGGGGGTTGGGCTGGAAATGCAGGTAGCATCTAGTGCTTCTCACTGCACAGGGGAGGTTTTTAGCGGACTACCTCCTGCCACGGAACACCTGTGACACCAGGCAGCTGCGTGGGGATCGGCCCCAAATCTCCCCCACACAGTAAGCCGTGTTCCGGAATTCTGAGTCTGTGGAGGTTCCGTCATCTCTATGCAGCACCCGGGATCTCCTAGGAGCCCATTGCGTGATTTCCTAGAGTGCCTCCCGGTGAGTGCTGCCGGGGAAAGGCGGGGGTTGGGCTGGAAATGCAGGTAGCATCTAGTGCCTCCCCATGGACAGGGGAGGTAATTAGCGGACTTCCCCCTGCCAGGGAACACCTGTGACACCAGGCAGCTTCGTGGGGGTCGGCCCCGAAACTCCCCCACACAGTAAGCCGTGTTCCGGAATTCTGAGTGTGGGGAGGTTCCGGCTTCGGTCTGCAGCACCAGAGATCTCCTAGGAGCCCTTTGCGGGATTTCCCCGAATGTCTCCCAGTGCGGGCTGCCGGGGAAAGGCTGGGGTTGGGCTTGAAATACAGGTAGCATCTAGTGCCTCCCCCTGGACAGGGTAGGTGATAAGCGGAATTCCCCCTGCCAGGGAACACCTGTGACACCAGGCAGCTGCATGGATAACGGCCCCAAAACTCCCCCACACAGTCGGTCTTGTTCCAGAATTCTGAGTGTGGGGAGGTTCCGGCTTCGGTCTGCAGCACCCGAGATCTCCTAGGAGCCCTTCGCGTGTCTTCCCCGAGTCCCTCCCACTGCGGGCTCCCGGGGAAAGGCGGGGGTTGAGCTGAAAATGCAGGTAGCATCTAGTGCATCCCCCTGGACAGTGGAGGTAATTTGCGTACTTCCCCAGGCCAGGGAACACCTGTGACACCAGGCAGCTGCGTGGAGGGCGGCCCCAAAACTCCGCCACACAGTAAGCTGTGTTTCGGAATTCTGAGTGTGTTGAGGTTCCGTCATCTCTATGCAGCAAGCAGGATCTCCTAGGAGCCCTTCGCTTTTTTTCCCAGAGTGCCTCCCGGTGAGTGCTGCCGGGGAAATTGGGGGGTTAGGCTGGAAATGCAGGTAGAATCTAGTGCCTCCCCATGGACCGGGGAGGTAATTTGCGGACTTCCAACTGCCAGGGAACACCTGTGACACCAGGCAGCTGCGTGGAGGGCGGCCCCGAACCTCCCCCACACAGTCAGCCTTGTTCTGTAATTCTGAGTGTGGGGAGGTTCCCTCTTCTGTCTGCAGCCCCCGGGACCTCCTAGGAGCCCTTCGCGTGTCTTCCCCGAGTCCCTCCCATTGCGGGCTGCCGGGGAAAGGCAGGGGTTGAGCAGGAAACGCAGGTAGCATCTAGTGACTCCCCCTGGACAGGGGAGGTAATTAGCGGACCGCCCCCGGCCAGGGATATCCTGTGACACCAGGCAGCTTCGTGGAGGTCGTCCCCAAACCTCCGCCACACAGTAAGCCGTGTTCCGGAATTCTGAGTGTGGGGAGGTTCCGTCTTCGGTCTGCAGCAACCGGGAACTTCTAGGAGCACTTTGCGTGTCTTCCCCTAGTCCCTCCCAGTGAGGGCTGCCGGGGAATGGCTTGGGTTGGGCTGGAAATACAGGTAGCATCTAGTGCCTCCCCCTGGACATGGTAGGTAATTAGCCGAATTCCCCATGCCAGGGAACACCTGTGACACCAGGCAGCTGCATGGAGGGCGGCCCCAAAACTCCACGACACAGTCAGACGTGTTCTGGAATTCTGAGTGTGGGGAGGTTCCGTCTTCTGTCTGCAGCACCCGGGATCTCCTAGGAGACCTTCGCGTGTCTTCCCCGAGTCCCTCCCAGTGCGGGCTGCCGGGGAAATGCCGGGATTGGGCTGGAATTGCAGGTAGCATCTAGTGCATCCCCCTGGACAGGGGAGGTAATTAACGAACTTCCCCCTGCCAGGGAACACCTGTGACACCAGGAAGCTTCGTGGAGGTCGGCCCCAGATCTCCCTCATACAGTCAGCCGTGTTATGGAATTCTGAGTGTGGGGAGGTTCCGTCTTCTGGCTGCAGCACCCGGGATCTCCTAGGAGCCCATCGCGTGTCTTCCCCGTGTCCCTCCCAGTGCGGGCTGCCCGGGAAAGTTGGGGGTTGTGCTGGAAATGCAGGTAGCATCTAGTGCCTCCCCCTGGACAGGGGAGGTAATTAGCGGAATTCCCCCTGCCAGGGAACACCTGTGACACCAGTCAGCTGCGTGGAGGGCGGCCCCAAACCTCCCCCACACAGTGAGACGTGTTCCGGAATTCTGATTATGGGGAGGTTCCGTCTTCTGTCTGCAGCACCCGGGATTTTCTAAGAGCCCTTTGCGTGTCTTCCCCGAGTCCCTCCCAGTGCGTGCTGCCGGGGAAAGACTAGGGTTGGGCTGGAAATACAGGTAGCATCTAGTGCCTCCACCTGGACTGGGTATAAATTTGAGTAATTCCCCCTGCCAGGAAACACCTGTGACACCAGGCAGCTGCATGGAGGGCGGCCCCAAAATTCCCCAACACAGTCAGCCGTGTTCCGGAATTCTGAGTGTGTTGAGGTTCCGTCATCTCTATGCAGCAACCAGGATCTCCTAGGAGCCCATCGCTTTTTTTCCCAGAGTGCCTCCCGGTGAGTGCTGCCGGGGAAATTGGGGGGTTTGGCTGGAAATGCAGGTAGAATCTAGTGCCTCCCCATGGACCGGGGAGGTAATTAGCGGACTTCCAACTGCCAGGGAACACCTGTGACACCAGGCAGCTGCGTGGAGGGCGGCCCCGAACCTCCCCCACACAGTCAGCCTTGTTCTGTAATTTTGAGTGTGGGGAGGTTCCCTCTTCTGTCTGCAGCCCCCGGGACCTCCTAGGACCCCTTCGCGTGTCTTCCCCGAGTCCCTCCCATTGCGGGCTGCCGGGAAAAGGCAGGGGTTGAGCAGGAAACGCAGGTAGCATCTAGTGACTCCCCCTGGACAGGGGAGGTAATTAGCGGACCGCCCCCGGCCAGGGATATCCTGTGACACCAGGCAGCTTCGTGGAGGTCGTCCCCAAACCTCCGCCACACAGTAAGCCGTGTTCCGGAATTCTGAGTGTGGGGAGGTTCCGTCTTCGGTCTGCAGCAACCGGGAACTTCTAGGAGCACTTTGCGTGTCTTCCCCTAGTCCCTCCCAGTGCGGGCTGTAGGGGAATGGCTTGGGTTGGGCTGGAAATACAGGTAGCATCTAGTGCCTCCCCCTGGACATGGTAGGTAATTAGCCGAATTCCCCATGCCAGGGAACACCTGTGACACCAGGCAGCTGCATGGAGGGCGGCCCCAAAACTCCACGACACAGTCAGACGTGTTCCGGAATTCTGAGTGTGGGGAGGTTCCGTCTTCTGTCTGCAGCACCAGGGATCTCCTAGGAGACCTTCGCGTGTCTTCCCCGAGTCCCTCCCAGTGCGGGCGGCCGGGGAAATGCCGGGGTTGGGCTGGAATTGCAGGTAGCATCTAGTGCATCCCCCTGGACAGGGGAGGTAATTAGCGGACTTCCCCCTGCCAGGGAACACCTGTGACACCAGGCAGCTTCGTGGAGGTCGGCCCCAGATCTCCCTCACACAGTCAGCCGTGTTCTGGAATTCTGAGTGTGGGGAGGTTCCGTCTTCTGGCTGCAGCACCCGGGATCTCCTAGGAGCCCTTCGCGTGTCTTCCCCGAGTCCCTCCCAGTGCGGGCTGCCCGGGAAAGTTGGGGGTTGGGCTGGAAATGCAGGTAGCATCTAGTGCCTCCCCCTGGACAGGGGAGGTAATTAGCGGAATTCCCCCTGCCAGGGAACACCTGTGACACCAGGCAGCTTCGTGGAGGTCGTCCCCAAACCTCCGCCACTCAGTAAGCCGTGTTCCGGAATTCTGAGTGTAGGGAGGTTCCGTCTTCGGTCTGCAGCAACCGGGACCTTCTAGGAGCACTTTGCGTGTCTTCCCCTAGTCCCTCCCATTGCGGGCTGCCGGGGAATGGCTTGGGTTGGACTGGAAACGCAGGTAGCATCTAGTGCCTCCCCATAGACAAGGGAGGTAATTAGCGGACTTCCCCTTGCGAGGGAACACCTGTGACACCAGGCAGCTGCGTGGAGGGCAGCCCCGAACCTCCCCCACACAGTCAGCCGTGTTCCGGAATTCTGAGTGTGGGGAGGTGCCGTATTCTGTCTGCAGCACCCGGGATCTCCTAGGAGACCTTCGCGTGTCTTCCCCGAGTCCCTGCCTCTGCGGGCTGCCGGGGAAATCGTGGGGTTGGGATGGAAATACAGGTAGTATCTACTGCCTCCCCCTGGACAGGGTAAGAATTTAGCGGAATTCCCCCTGCCAGGGAACACCTGTGACACCAGGCAGCTGCTTGGAGGGCGGCCCCAAAACTCCACAAAACAGTCAGCCGTGTTCCAGAATACTGAGTGTGGGAAGGTTCCGTCTTATGTCTGCAGCACCTGGGATCTCCTAGGAGCCCTTCGCGATTCTTCCCCGTTTCCCCCCCATTGCGGGCTTCCGGGGAAAAGCGGGGGTTGGGCTGGAAATGCAGGTAGCATCTAGTGCTTCTCACTGCACAGGGGAGGTTTTTAGCGGACTACCTCCTGCCACGGAACACCTGTGACACCAGGCAGCTGCGTGGGGATCGGCCCCAAATCTCCCCCACACAGTAAGCCGTGTTCCGGAATTCTGAGTCTGTGGAGGTTCCGTCATCTCTATGCAGCACCCGGGATCTCCTAGGAGCCCATTGCGTGATTTCCTAGAGTGCCTCCCGGTGAGTGCTGCCGGGGAAAGGCGGGGGTTGGGCTGGAAATGCAGGTAGCATCTAGTGCCTCCCCATGGACAGGGGAGGTAATTAGCGGACTTCCCCCTGCCAGGGAACACCTGTGACACCAGGCAGCTTCGTGGGGGTCGGCCCCGAAACTCCCCCACACAGTAAGCCGTGTTCCGGAATTCTGAGTGTGGGGAGGTTCCGGCTTCGGTCTGCAGCACCCGAGATCTCCTAGGAGCCCTTTGCGGGATTTCCCCGAATGTCTCCCAGTGCGGGCTGCCGGGGAAAGGCTGGGGTTGGGCTTGAAATACAGGTAGCATCTAGTGCCTCCCCCTGGACAGGGTAGGTGATAAGCGGAATTCCCCCTGCCAGGGAACACCTGTGACACCAGGCAGCTGCATGGATAACGGCCCCAAAACTCCCCCACACAGTCGGTCTTGTTCCAGAATTCTGAGTGTGGGGAGGTTCCGGCTTCGGTCTGCAGCACCCGAGATCTCCTAGGAGCCCTTCGCGTGTCTTCCCCGAGTCCCTCCCACTGCGGGCTCCCGGGGAAAGGCGGGGGTTGAGCTGAAAATGCAGGTAGCATCTAGTGCATCCCCCTGGACAGTGGAGGTAATTTGCGTACTTCCCCAGGCCAGGGAACACCTGTGACACCAGGCAGCTGCGTGGAGGGCGGCCCCAAAACTCCCTCATACAGTCAGCCGTGTTATGGAATTCTGAGTGTGGGGAGGTTCCGTCTTCTGGCTGCAGCAACCGGGATCTCCTAGGAGCCCATCGCGTGTCTTCCCCGTGTCCCTCCCAGTGCGGGCTGCCCGGGAAAGTTGGGGGTTGTGCTGGAAATGCAGGTAGCATCTAGTGCCTCCCCCTGGACAGGGGAGGTAATTAGCGGAATTCCCCCTGCCAGGGAACACCTGTGACACCAGTCAGCTGCGTGGAGGGCGGCCCCAAACCTCCCCCACACAGTGAGACGTGTTCCGGAATTCTGATTATGGGGAGGTTCCGTCTTCTGTCTGCAGCACCCGGGATTTTCTAAGAGCCCTTTGCGTGTCTTCCCCGAGTCCCTCCCAGTGCGTGCTGCCGGGGAAAGACTAGGGTTGGGCTGGAAATACAGGTAGCATCTAGTGCCTCCCCCTGGACAGGGGAGGTAATTAGCGGACTTCCTCCTGCGGGGAACACATGTAACACCAGGCAGCTGCGTGGAGGGCGGCCCTAAACCTCACCAACACCGTCAGCCGTGTTCCGGAATTCTGAGTGTGGGGAGGTTCCGTCTTCTGTCTGCAGCACCCGGGATCTCCTAGGAGCCATTCGCGTGTCTTCCCCGAGTCCCTCCCAGTGCGGGCTGCCGGGGAAATGCGGGGGTTGTGCTGGAAATGCAGGTAGCATCTAGTGCTTCCCCCTGGACACGGGAGGTAATTAGCGGACTTCCCCCTGCCAGAGAAAACCTGTGACACCCGGCAGTTTCATGTAGGGCGGCCCAAAACCTCCCTCACACAGTCAGCCGTGTTCTGGAATTCTGAGTGTGGGGAGGTTCCTTCGTCTGTCTGCAGCACCCGGGATCTCCTAGGAGCCCTTCGCGTTTCTTCCCCGATTCCCTCCCAGTGCGGGCTGCCGGGGAAAAGCGGTGGTTGGGCTGGAAATGCAGGTAGATTCTAGTGCCTCCCCCTGGGCAGGGGAGGTAATTAGCGGACTTCCCACTGCCAGGGAACATCTGTGACACCAGTCAGCTGCGTGGATGTTGGCCCCAAATCTCCCCCACACAGTCAGCCGTGTTCCGGAATTCTGAGTGTGTTGAGGTTCCGTCATCTCTATGCAGCAACCAGGATCTCCTAGGAGCCCATCGCTTTTTTTCCCAGAGTGCCTCCCGGTGAGTGCTGCCGGGGAAATTGGGGGGTTGGGCTGAAAATGCAGGTAGAATCTAGTGCCTCCCCATGGACCGGGGAGGTAATTAGCGGAATTCCCCCTGCCAGGGAACACCTGTGACACCAGGGAGCTTCGTGTATGTCAGCCCCAAACCACCCCCACACAGTCAGCCGTGTTCCAGAATTCTGAGTTTGGGGAGGTTCCGTCTTCTGTCTGCAGCACCTGGGATCTCCTAGTAGCCCTTCGCTTTTCTTCCCCTAGTCCCTCCCAGTGCGGCCTCTCGGGGAAAGGCGGGGGTTGGGCTGGAAATGCAGGTAGCATCTAGTGCCTCCCCCTGGACAGGGGAGGTAATTAGCGGAATTCCCACTGCCAGGGAACACCTGTGACGCCAGGCATCTTCGTGGAGATCGGCCCCGAACCTCCCCCACACAGTCAGCCTTGTTCTGTAATTCTGAGTGTGGGGAGGTTCCCTCTTTTCTCTGCATCCCCCGGGACCTCCTAGGAGCCCTTCGCGTGTCTTCCCCGTGTCCCTCCCATTGCGGGCTGCCGGGGAAAGGCAGGGGTTGAGCTGGAAACGCAGGTAGCATCTAGTGCCTCCCCCTGGTCAGGGGAGGTAATTAGCGGATTACCCCTTGCGAGGGAACACCTGTGACACCAGGCAGCTGCGTGGAGGGCGGCCCTAAACCTCACCCACACAGTCACAATTTTTCCGTAATTCTGTTTGTGGGGAGGTTCCGTCTTCTGTCTGCAACACCCGGGATCTCCTAGGAGCCCTTCGCGTGTCTTCCCCGAGTCCCTCCCATTGCAGGCTGCCAGGGAAAGGCGGGGGTTGAGCTGGAAGTGCAGGTAGCATCTAGTGCCTCCCCCTGGACAGGGGAGGTAATTAGCGGAATTCCCCCTGCCAGGGAACACCTGTGACACCAGGCATCTTCGTGGAGATCGGCCCCGAACTTCCCCACACAGTCAGCCGTGTTCCGGAATTCTGAGTGAGGGGAGGTTCCGGCTTCGGTCTGCAGCACCCGAGATCTCCTAGGAGCACTTCGCTTTTTTTCCCCGAATGCCTCCCAGAGCAGGCTGTCAGGGAAAGGCGGGGGTTGGGCTGGAAATGCAGGTAGCATCTAGTGCCTCCCCCTGGACAAGGGAGGTAATTAGCGGACCTCCCCCTGCGGGGAACACATGTGACACCAGGCAGCTGCGTGGAGGGCGGCCATAAACCTCACCCACACCGTCAGCCGTGTTCCGGAATTCTGAGTGTGGGGAGGATCTGTCTTCTGTCTGCAGCACCCGGGATCTCCTAGGAGCCCTTCGCGTGTCTTCCCCGAGTCCCTCCCAGTGCGGGCTGCCGGGGAAAAGCGGAGGTTGTGGTGGAAATTTAGGTAGCATCTAGTGCCTCCCCCTGGACAGGGGAGGTAATTAGCGGACTTCCCCCTGCCAGAGAAAACCTGTGACACCCGGCAGTTTCGTGTTGGGCGGCCCAAAACCTCCCTCACACAGTCAGCCGTGTTCTGGAATTCTGAGTGTGGGGAGGTTCCGTCGTCTGTCTGCAGCACCCGGGATCTCCTAGGAGCCCTTCGCGTTCTTCCCCGAGTCCCTCACAGTGCGGACTGCCGGGGAAAGGCGGGGGTTGGGCTGGAAATGCAGGTAGCATCTAGTGCCTCCCCCTGGACATGGGAGGTAATTAGCGGACTTCCCCCTGCGGGGAACACATGTGACACCAGGCAGCTTCATGGAGGACGGCCACAAAACTCCCCGACACAGTCAGCCTTGTTCCGGAATTCTGAGTGTGTGAAGTTTCCGTCTTCTGTCTGCAGCACCCGGGATCTTCTAGGATCCCTTCGCGTGTCTTCCCCGAGTCACTCACAGTGCGGGCTGCCGGGGAAAGGCGGGGTTTGGGCTGGAAATGCAGGTAGCATCTAGTGCCTCCCCCTGGACAGGGGAGGTAATTAGCGGAATTCCCCCTGCCAGGGAACACCTGTGACACCAGGCATCTTCGTGGAGATCGGCCTCGAACATCCCCCACACAGTCAGCCGTGTTCCAGAATTCTGAGTGTGGGGAGGTTCCGGCTTCGGTCTGCAGCACCCGAGATCTCCTAGGAGCCCTTCGCGTGTTTTCCCCGAATGCCTCCCAGAGCGGGCTGTCAGGGAAAGGCGGGGGTTGGGCTGGAAATGCAGGTAGCATCTAGTGCCTCCCCCTGAACAGGGGAGGTAATTAGCGGACTTCCCCCTGCCAGAGAAAACCTGTGACACCCGGCAGTTTCATGGAGGTCGTCCCTAAACCTCCGCCAAACAGTAAGCCGTGTTCCGGAATTCTGAGTGTGGGGAGGTTCCGTCTTCGGTCTGCAGCAACCGGGAACTTCTAGGAGCACTTTGCGTGTCTTCCCCTAGTCCCTCCCAGTGCGGGCTGCCGGGGAATTGCTTGGGTTGGGCTGGAAATACAGGTAGCATCTGGTGCCTCCCCCTGGACATGGTAGGTAATTAGCCGAATTCCCCATGCCAGGGAACACCTGTGACACCAGGCAGCTGCATGGAGGGCGGCCCTAAAACTCCACGACACAGTCAGACGTGTTCCGGAATTCTGAGTGTGGGGAGGTTCCGTCTTCTGTCTGCAGCACCCGGGATCTCCTTTGAGACCTTCGCGTGTCTTCCCCGAGTCCCTCCCAGTGCGGGCTGCCGGGGAAATGCCGGGGTTGGGCTGGAATTGCTGGTAGCATCTAGTGCATCCCCCTGGACAGGGGAGGTAATTAGCGGACTTCCCCCTGCCAGGGAACACCTGTGACACCAGGCAGCTTCGTGGAGGTCGGCCCCAGATCTCCCTCACACAGTCAGCCGTGTTCTGGAATTCTGAGTGTGGGGACGTTCCGTCTTCTGGCTGCAGCACCCGGGATCTCCTAGGAGCCCTTCGCGTGTCTTCCCCGATTCCTTCTCTGTGCGGGCTGCCGGATAAAGTTGGGGGTTGGGCTGGAAATGCAGGTAGCATCTAGTGCCTCCCCCTGGACAGGGGAGGTAATTAGCGGAATTCCCCCTGCCAGGGAACACCTGTGACACCAGTCAGCTGCGTGGAGGGCGGCCCCAAACCTCCCCCACACAGTGAGACGTGTTCCGGAATTCTGATTATGGGGAGGTTCCGTCATCTGTCTGCAGCACCCGGGATTTTCTAGGAGCCCTTTGCGTGTCTTCCCCGAGTCCCTCCCAGTGCGTGCTGCAGGGGAAAGGCTGGGGTTGGTCTGGAAATACAGGTAGCATCTAGTGCCTCCACCTGGACTGGGTATGTAATTAGAGTAATTCCCCCTGCCAGGGAAAACCTGTGACACCTGGCAGCTGCGTGGAGGGCGGCCCTAAACCTCACCCACACAGTCACACTTTTTCCGGAATTCTGATTGTGGGGAGGTTCCGTCTTCTGTCTGCAGCACCCGGGATTATCTAGGAGCCTTTAGCGTGTATTCCCCGAGTCCCTCCCAGTGCGGGCTGCCGGGGAAAAGCGGTGGTTGGGCTGGAAATGCAGGTAGCTTCTAGTGCCTCCCCCTGACAGGGGAGGAAATTAGCGGACTTCCCGCTGCAAGGGAACATCTGTGACACCAGTCAGCTGCGTGGATGCTGGCCCGAAATCTCCCCCACCCAGTCAGCCGTGTTCTGGAATTCTCAGTGTGTTGAGGTTCCGTCATCTCTATGCAGCACCCGGGATCTCCTAGGAGCCCATCGCTTTTTTTCCCAGAGTGCCTCCCGGTGAGTGCTGCCGGGGAAATTGGGGGGTTGGGCTGGAAATGCAGGTAGAATCTAGTGCCTCCCCATGGACGGGGGAGGTAATTAGAGGACTTCCCCCTGCCAGGGAACACCTGTGACACCAGGGAGCTTCGTGTAGGTCAGCCCCAAACCTCCCCCACACAGTCAGCCTTGTTCCAGAATTCTGAGTTTGGGGAGGTTCCGTCTTCTGTCTGCAGCACCCGGGATCTCCTAGTAGCCCTTCAAGTTTCTTCCCCCAGTCCCTCCCAGTGCGACCTGCCGGGGAAAGGCGGGTGTTGGGCTGGAAATGCAGGTAGCATCTACTGCCTCCCCCTGGACAGGGGAGGTAATTAGCGGAATTCCCACTGCCAGGGAACACCTGTGACACCAGGCAGCTGCGTGGAGGGCGGCCCCGAAACTCCTCCACACAGTCAGCCTTGTTCCGTAATTCTGAGTGTGGGGAGGTTCCGTCTTCGGTCTGCAGCAACCGGGAAATTCTAGGAGCAATTTGCGTGTCTTCCCTTAGTCCCTCCCAGTGCGGGCTGCCGGGGAATGGCTTGGGTTGGGCTGGAAATACAGGTAGCATCTAGTGCCTCCCCCTGGAAATGGTAGGTAATTAGCGGAATTCCCCATGCCAGGGAACACCTGTGACACCAGGCAGCTGCATGGAGGGCGGCCTCAAAACTCCACGACACAGTCAGACGTGTTATGGAATTCTGAGTGTGGGGAGGTTCCGTCTTCTGTCTGCAGCACCCGTGATCTCCTAGGAGCCCTTCGCGTGTCTTCCCCGAGTCCCTCCCAGTGCGGGCTGCCGGGGAAATGCCGGGGTTGGGCTGGAATTGCAGGTAGCATCTAGTGCATCCCCCTGGACAAGGGAGGTAATTAGCGGACTTCCCCCTGCCAGGGAACACCTGTGACACCAGGCAGCTTCGTGGATGTCGGCCCCAGATCTCCCTCACACAGTCAGCCGTGTTCCGGAATTCTGAGTGTCGGGAGGTTCCGTCTTCTGCCTGCAGCATCCGGGATCTCCTAGGAGCCCTTCGCGTGTCTTCCCAGAGTCTCTCCCAGTGCAGGCGGCCGGGAAAATGCGGGGTTTGAGCTGGAAATGCAATTAGCATCTAGTGCCTCCCCCTGGACAGGGGAGGTAATTAGCGTACTTCTGCCTGCAATTGAAAACCGGTGACACCAGTCAGCTGCGTTGAGGGCGGCCCCAAACCTTACCAACACAGTCAGCCGTGTTCCGGAATTCTGAGTGTGGGGAGGTCCGTCTTCTGTCTGCAGCACCTGGGATCTCCTAGGAGCCCTACGCGTGTCTTCCCCGAGTTCCTCACATTGCTGTCTGCCGGGGAAATGCGGGGGTTGGGCTGTAAATGCAGGCAGCATCTAGTGCCTCCCCCTGGACAGGGGAGGTAATTAGCGGACTTCCCCCTGCCAGGGAACAACTGTGACAGCAGTCAGCTGCGTGGAGGGCGGCCCCAAACCTCCCCCACACAATCAGCCTTGTTCCGGAATTTTGAGTGTTGGGAGGTTCCGTCATCTATATGCAGCACCCGGGATCACCTAGGAGCCCATCGCTTGTCTTCCCCGTGTTCCTTACAGTGCGGGCTGCCGGGGAAAGGCGGGGGTTGGGCTGGAAATGCAGGTAGCATCTAGTGCCTCCCCCTGGACAGGGGAGGTAATTAGCGGACTTCCCCCTGCCAGGGAACATTTGTGAAACCAGTCAGCTGCGTGGAGGGCGGCCCCAATCTTCCCCCACACAGTCAGGCGTGTTCCGGAAAACTGAGTGTGGGGAGGTTCCGTCATCTTTATGCAGTACCCGGGAACACCTAGGAGCTCATCGCGTTTCTTCCTCGAGTGCCTCCCTGTGCGTTCTGCCAGGGAAAGACGGGGGTTGGGCTGGAAATTCCGGTAGCATCTAGTGCCTCCCCCTGGACAGGGGAGGTAATTAGCGGACTTCCCCCTGCGAGGGAACACCTATGTCACCTGGCTTCTGCGTGGAAGGCGGCCCCAAACCTCCGCCACACAGTCAGCCGTGTTCCGGATTTCTGAGTGTGGGGAGGGTCCGTCTTCTGTCTGCAGTACCCGGGATCTCCTTGGAGTCATTCGCGTGACTTCCCCGAGTGCCTCCCATTGCGGGCTGCCGGGGAAATGTGGGTGTTGGGCTGGAAATGCAGGTACCATCTAGTGCATTCCCCTGGACATGGGAGGTAATTAGCGGACTTCCCCCTGCCAAGGAACACCTGTGAAACCAGGGAGCTTCGTGTAGGTCGGCCCAGAACCTCCCCCACACAGTCAGCCTTGTTCCGTAATTCTGAGTGTGGGGAGGTTCCGTCTTCTGTCTGCAGCACACGGGACCTCCTAGGAGCCCTTCGCGTGTCTTCCCCGAGTCCCTCCCATTGCGGGCTGCCGGGGAATGGCTTGGGTTGTGCTGCAAATACAGGTAGCATCTAATGCCTCCCCCTGGACATGGTAGGTAATTAGCCGAATTCCCCATGCCAGGGAACACCTGTGAAACCAGGCAGCTGCATGGAGAGCGGCCCCAAAACTCCACGACACAGTCAGACGTGTTCCGGAATTCTGAGTGTGGGGAGGTTCCGTCTTCTGTCTGCAGCACCCGTGATCTCCTAGGAGCCCTTCGCGTGTCTTCCCCGAGTCCCTCCCAGTGCGGGCTGCCGGGGAAATTTGGGGGTTGGTCTGGAAATACAGGTAGCATCTAGTGCCTCCCCCTGGACAGGGGAGGTAATTAGCGGAATTCCCCCTGCCATTGAACACCTGTGACATCAGTCAGCTGGGTGGAAGTCGGCCCCAAAACTCCCCCACACAGTGAGACGTGTTCCTGAATTCTGATTATGGGGAGGTTCCGTCTTCTGTCTGCAGCACCCGGGATTTTCTAGGAGCCCTTTGCGTGTCTTCCCCGAGTCCCTCCCAGTGCGGGCTGCCCGGGAAAGGCTAGGGTTGGGCCTGAAATACAGGTAGCATCTTCTGCCTTCACCTGGAGTGGGTATGTAATTAGAGTAATTCTCCCTGCCAGGGAACACCTGTGACACCAGGCAGCTGCATGGAGGGCGGCCCCAAAACTCCCTAACACAGTCAGCCGTGTTCCGGAATTCTGAGTGTCGGGAGGTTCCGTCTTCTGCCTGCAGCATCCGGGATCTCCTAGGAGCCCTTCGCGTGTCTTCCCAGAGTCTCTCCCAGTGCAGGCGGCCGGGAAAATGCGGGGTTTGAGCTGGAAATGCAATTAGCATCTAGTGCCTCCCCCTGGACAGGGGAGGTAATTAGCGTACTTCTGCCTGCAATTGAAAACCGGTGACACCAGTCAGCTGCGTCGAGGGCGGCCCCAAACCTTACCAACACAGTCAGCCGTGTTCCGGAATTCTGAGTGTGGGGAGGTCCGTCTTCTGTCTGCAGCACCTGGGATCTCCTAGGAGCCCTACGCGTGTCTTCCCCGAGTTCCTCACATTGCTGTCTGCCGGGGAAATGCGGGGGTTGGGCTGTAAATGCAGGCAGCATCTAGTGCCTCCCCCTGGACAGGGGAGGTAATTAGCGGACTTCCCCCTGCCAGGGAACAACTGTGACAGCAGTCAGCTGCGTGGAGGGCGGCCCCAAACCTCCCCCACACAATCAGCCTTGTTCCGGAATTTTGAGTGTTGGGAGGTTCCGTCATCTATATGCAGCACCCGGGATCACCTAGGAGCCCATCGCTTGTCTTCCCCGTGTTCCTTACAGTGCGGGCTGCCGGGGAAAGGCGGGGGTTGGGCTGGAAATGCAGGTAGCATCTAGTGCCTCCCCCTGGACAGGGGAGGTAATTAGCGGACTTCCCCCTGCCAGGGAACATTTGTGAAACCAGTCAGCTGCGTGGAGGGCGGCCCCAATCTTCCCCCACACAGTCAGGCGTGTTCCGGAAAACTGAGTGTGGGGAGGTTCCGTCATCTTTATGCAGTACCCGGGAACACCTAGGAGCTCATCGCGTTTCTTCCTCGAGTGCCTCCCTGTGCGTTCTGCCAGGGAAAGACGGGGGTTGGGCTGGAAATTCCGGTAGCATCTAGTGCCTCCCCCTGGACAGGGGAGGTAATTAGCGGACTTCCCCCTGCGAGGGAACACCTATGTCACCTGGCTTCTGCGTGGAAGGCGGCCCCAAACCTCCGCCACACAGTCAGCCGTGTTCCGGATTTCTGAGTGTGGGGAGGGTCCGTCTTCTGTCTGCAGTACCCGGGATCTCCTTGGAGTCATTCGCGTGACTTCCCCGAGTGCCTCCCATTGCGGGCTGCCGGGGAAATGTGGGTGTTGGGCTGGAAATGCAGGTACCATCTAGTGCATTCCCCTGGACATGGGAGGTAATTAGCGGACTTCCCCCTGCCAAGGAACACCTGTGAAACCAGGGAGCTTCGTGTAGGTCGGCCCAGAACCTCCCCCACACAGTCAGCCTTGTTCCGTAATTCTGAGTGTGGGGAGGTTCCGTCTTCTGTCTGCAGCACACGGGACCTCCTAGGAGCCCTTCGCGTGTCTTCCCCGAGTCCCTCCCATTGCGGGCTGCCGGGGAATGGCTTGGGTTGTGCTGCAAATACAGGTAGCATCTAATGCCTCCCCCTGGACATGGTAGGTAATTAGCCGAATTCCCCATGACAGGGAACACCTGTGAAACCAGGCAGCTGCATGGAGAGCGGCCCCAAAACTCCACGACACAGTCAGACGTGTTCCGGAATTCTGAGTGTGGGGAGGTTCCGTCTTCTGTCTGCAGCACCCGTGATCTCCTAGGAGCCCTTCGCGTGTCTTCCCCGAGTCCCTCCCAGTGCGGGCTGCCGGGGAAATTTGGGGGTTGGTCTGGAAATACAGGTAGCATCTAGTGCCTCCCCCTGGACAGGGGAGGTAATTAGCGGAATTCCCCCTGCCAGGGAACAACTGTGACACCTGTCAGCTGCGTGGAGGGCGGCCCCAAACCTCCCCCACACAGTGAGACGTGTTCCGGAATTCTGATTATGGGGAGGTTCCGACTTCTGTCTGCAGCACCCGGGATTTTCTAGGAGCCCTTTGCGTGTCTTCCCCGAGTCCCTCCCAGTGCGGGCTGCCGGGGAAAAGCGGTGGTTGGGCTGGAAATGCAGGTAGCTTCTAGTGCCTCACCCTGACAGGGGAGGTAATTAGCGGACTTCCCGCTGCCAGGGAACATCTGTGACACCTGTCAGCTGCGTGGATGCTTGCCCCAAATCTCCCCCACACAGTCAGCCGTGTTCCAGAATTCTGAGTGTGTTGAGGTTCCGTCATCTCTATGCAGCACCCGGGATCTCCTAGGAGCCCATCGCTTTTTATCCCAGAGTGCCTCACGGTGAGTGCTGCCGGGGAAATTGGGGGGTTGGGCTGGAAATGCAGGTAGAATCTAGTGCCTCCCCATGGACGGGGGAGGTAATTAGAGGACTTCCCCCTGCCAGGGAACACCTGTGACACCAGGGAGCTTCGTGTAGGTCAGCCCCAAACCTCCCCCACACAGTCAGCCTTGTTCCAGAATTCTGAGTTTGGGGAGGTTCCGTCTTCTGTCTGCAGCACCCGGGATCTCCTAGTAGCCCTTCAAGTTTCTTCCCCCAGTCCCTCCCAGTGCGACCTGCCGGGGAAAGGCGGGTGTTGGGCTGGAAATGCAGGTAGCATCTACTGCCTCCCCCTGGACAGGGGAGGTAATTAGCGGACTTCCCACTGCCAGGGAACACCTGTGACACCAGGCAGCTGCGTGGAGGGCGGCCCCGAAACTCCCCCACACAGTCAGCCTTGTTCCGTAATTCTGAGTGTGGGGAGGTTCCGTCTTCGGTCTGCAGCAACCGGGAAATTCTAGGAGCAATTTGCGTGTCTTCCCTTAGTCCCTCCCAGTGCGGGCTGCCGGGGAATGGCTTGGGTTGGGCTGGAAATACAGGTAGCATCTAGTGCCTCCCCCTGGAAATGGTAGGTAATTAGCGGAATTCCCCATGCCAGGGAACACCTGTGACACCAGGCAGCTGCATGGAGGGCGGCCTCAAAACTCCACGACACAGTCAGACGTGTTATGGAATTCTGAGTGTGGGGAGGTTCCGTCTTCTGTCTGCAGCACCCGTGA
Organism: Camelus ferus; assembly: GCF_009834535.1. Taxonomy (NCBI): domain Eukaryota; kingdom Metazoa; phylum Chordata; class Mammalia; order Artiodactyla; family Camelidae; genus Camelus; species Camelus ferus. The sequence goes on along the minus strand of NW_022589678.1, from coordinate 136,979 downwards.
TCTCCTAGGAGCCCTTCGCGTGTCTTCCCCGAGTCCCTCCCAGTGCGGGCTGCCGGGGAAATGCCGGGGTTGGGCTGGAATTGCAGGTAGCATCTAGTGCATCCCCCTGGACAAGGGAGGTAATTAGCGGACTTCCCCCTGCCAGGGAACACCTGTGACACCAGGCAGCTTCGTGGATGTCGGCCCCAGATCTCCCTCACACAGTCAGCCGTGTTCCGGAATTCTGAGTGTCGGGAGGTTCCGTCTTCTGCCTGCAGCATCCGGGATCTCCTAGGAGCCCTTCGCGTGTCTTCCCAGAGTCTCTCCCAGTGCAGGCGGCCGGGAAAATGCGGGGTTTGAGCTGGAAATGCAATTAGCATCTAGTGCCTCCCCCTGGACAGGGGAGGTAATTAGCGTACTTCTGCCTGCAATTGAAAACCGGTGACACCAGTCAGCTGCGTTGAGGGCGGCCCCAAACCTTACCAACACAGTCAGCCGTGTTCCGGAATTCTGAGTGTGGGGAGGTCCGTCTTCTGTCTGCAGCACCTGGGATCTCCTAGGAGCCCTACGCGTGTCTTCCCCGAGTTCCTCACATTGCTGTCTGCCGGGGAAATGCGGGGGTTGGGCTGTAAATGCAGGCAGCATCTAGTGCCTCCCCCTGGACAGGGGAGGTAATTAGCGGACTTCCCCCTGCCAGGGAACAACTGTGACAGCAGTCAGCTGCGTGGAGGGCGGCCCCAAACCTCCCCCACACAATCAGCCTTGTTCCGGAATTTTGAGTGTTGGGAGGTTCCGTCATCTATATGCAGCACCCGGGATCACCTAGGAGCCCATCGCTTGTCTTCCCCGTGTTCCTTACAGTGCGGGCTGCCGGGGAAAGGCGGGGGTTGGGCTGGAAATGCAGGTAGCATCTAGTGCCTCCCCCTGGACAGGGGAGGTAATTAGCGGACTTCCCCCTGCCAGGGAACATTTGTGAAACCAGTCAGCTGCGTGGAGGGCGGCCCCAATCTTCCCCCACACAGTCAGGCGTGTTCCGGAAAACTGAGTGTGGGGAGGTTCCGTCATCTTTATGCAGTACCCGGGAACACCTAGGAGCTCATCGCGTTTCTTCCTCGAGTGCCTCCCTGTGCGTTCTGCCAGGGAAAGACGGGGGTTGGGCTGGAAATTCCGGTAGCATCTAGTGCCTCCCCCTGGACAGGGGAGGTAATTAGCGGACTTCCCCCTGCGAGGGAACACCTATGTCACCTGGCTTCTGCGTGGAAGGCGGCCCCAAACCTCCGCCACACAGTCAGCCGTGTTCCGGATTTCTGAGTGTGGGGAGGGTCCGTCTTCTGTCTGCAGTACCCGGGATCTCCTTGGAGTCATTCGCGTGACTTCCCCGAGTGCCTCCCATTGCGGGCTGCCGGGGAAATGTGGGTGTTGGGCTGGAAATGCAGGTACCATCTAGTGCATTCCCCTGGACATGGGAGGTAATTAGCGGACTTCCCCCTGCCAAGGAACACCTGTGAAACCAGGGAGCTTCGTGTAGGTCGGCCCAGAACCTCCCCCACACAGTCAGCCTTGTTCCGTAATTCTGAGTGTGGGGAGGTTCCGTCTTCTGTCTGCAGCACACGGGACCTCCTAGGAGCCCTTCGCGTGTCTTCCCCGAGTCCCTCCCATTGCGGGCTGCCGGGGAATGGCTTGGGTTGTGCTGCAAATACAGGTAGCATCTAATGCCTCCCCCTGGACATGGTAGGTAATTAGCCGAATTCCCCATGCCAGGGAACACCTGTGAAACCAGGCAGCTGCATGGAGAGCGGCCCCAAAACTCCACGACACAGTCAGACGTGTTCCGGAATTCTGAGTGTGGGGAGGTTCCGTCTTCTGTCTGCAGCACCCGTGATCTCCTAGGAGCCCTTCGCGTGTCTTCCCCGAGTCCCTCCCAGTGCGGGCTGCCGGGGAAATTTGGGGGTTGGTCTGGAAATACAGGTAGCATCTAGTGCCTCCCCCTGGACAGGGGAGGTAATTAGCGGAATTCCCCCTGCCATTGAACACCTGTGACATCAGTCAGCTGGGTGGAAGTCGGCCCCAAAACTCCCCCACACAGTGAGACGTGTTCCTGAATTCTGATTATGGGGAGGTTCCGTCTTCTGTCTGCAGCACCCGGGATTTTCTAGGAGCCCTTTGCGTGTCTTCCCCGAGTCCCTCCCAGTGCGGGCTGCCCGGGAAAGGCTAGGGTTGGGCCTGAAATACAGGTAGCATCTTCTGCCTTCAAATGGAGTGGGTATGTAATTAGAGTAATTCTCCCTGCCAGGGAACACCTGTGACACCAGGCAGCTGCATGGAGGGCGGCCCCAAAACTCCCTAACACAGTCAGCCGTGTTCCGGAATTCTGAGTGTCGGGAGGTTCCGTCTTCTGCCTGCAGCATCCGGGATCTCCTAGGAGCCCTTCGCGTGTCTTCCCAGAGTCTCTCCCAGTGCAGGCGGCCGGGAAAATGCGGGGTTTGAGCTGGAAATGCAATTAGCATCTAGTGCCTCCCCCTGGACAGGGGAGGTAATTAGCGTACTTCTGCCTGCAATTGAAAACCGGTGACACCAGTCAGCTGCGTCGAGGGCGGCCCCAAACCTTACCAACACAGTCAGCCGTGTTCCGGAATTCTGAGTGTGGGGAGGTCCGTCTTCTGTCTGCAGCACCTGGGATCTCCTAGGAGCCCTACGCGTGTCTTCCCCGAGTTCCTCACATTGCTGTCTGCCGGGGAAATGCGGGGGTTGGGCTGTAAATGCAGGCAGCATCTAGTGCCTCCCCCTGGACAGGGGAGGTAATTAGCGGACTTCCCCCTGCCAGGGAACAACTGTGACAGCAGTCAGCTGCGTGGAGGGCGGCCCCAAACCTCCCCCACACAATCAGCCTTGTTCCGGAATTTTGAGTGTTGGGAGGTTCCGTCATCTATATGCAGCACCCGGGATCACCTAGGAGCCCATCGCTTGTCTTCCCCGTGTTCCTTACAGTGCGGGCTGCCGGGGAAAGGCGGGGGTTGGGCTGGAAATGCAGGTAGCATCTAGTGCCTCCCCCTGGACAGGGGAGGTAATTAGCGGACTTCCCCCTGCCAGGGAACATTTGTGAAACCAGTCAGCTGCGTGGAGGGCGGCCCCAATCTTCCCCCACACAGTCAGGCGTGTTCCGGAAAACTGAGTGTGGGGAGGTTCCGTCATCTTTATGCAGTACCCGGGAACACCTAGGAGCTCATCGCGTTTCTTCCTCGAGTGCCTCCCTGTGCGTTCTGCCAGGGAAAGACGGGGGTTGGGCTGGAAATTCCGGTAGCATCTAGTGCCTCCCCCTGGACAGGGGAGGTAATTAGCGGACTTCCCCCTGCGAGGGAACACCTATGTCACCTGGCTTCTGCGTGGAAGGCGGCCCCAAACCTCCGCCACACAGTCAGCCGTGTTCCGGATTTCTGAGTGTGGGGAGGGTCCGTCTTCTGTCTGCAGTACCCGGGATCTCCTTGGAGTCATTCGCGTGACTTCCCCGAGTGCCTCCCATTGCGGGCTGCCGGGGAAATGTGGGTGTTGGGCTGGAAATGCAGGTACCATCTAGTGCATTCCCCTGGACATGGGAGGTAATTAGCGGACTTCCCCCTGCCAAGGAACACCTGTGAAACCAGGGAGCTTCGTGTAGGTCGGCCCAGAACCTCCCCCACACAGTCAGCCTTGTTCCGTAATTCTGAGTGTGGGGAGGTTCCGTCTTCTGTCTGCAGCACACGGGACCTCCTAGGAGCCCTTCGCGTGTCTTCCCCGAGTCCCTCCCATTGCGGGCTGCCGGGGAATGGCTTGGGTTGTGCTGCAAATACAGGTAGCATCTAATGCCTCCCCCTGGACATGGTAGGTAATTAGCCGAATTCCCCATGACAGGGAACACCTGTGAAACCAGGCAGCTGCATGGAGAGCGGCCCCAAAACTCCACGACACAGTCAGACGTGTTCCGGAATTCTGAGTGTGGGGAGGTTCCGTCTTCTGTCTGCAGCACCCGTGATCTCCTAGGAGCCCTTCGCGTGTCTTCCCCGAGTCCCTCCCAGTGCGGGCTGCCGGGGAAATTTGGGGTTTGGTCTGGAAATACAGGTAGCATCTAGTGCCTCCCCCTGGACAGGGGAGGTAATTAGCGGAATTCCCCCTGCCAGGGAACAACTGTGACACCTGTCAGCTGCGTGGAGGGCGGCCCCAAACCTCCCCCACACAGTGAGACGTGTTCCGGAATTCTGATTATGGGGAGGTTCCGACTTCTGTCTGCAGCACCCGGGATTTTCTAGGAGCCCTTTGCGTGTCTTCCCCGAGTCCCTCCCAGTGCGGGCTGCCGGGGAAAAGCGGTGGTTGGGCTGGAAATGCAGGTAGCTTCTAGTGCCTCACCCTGACAGGGGAGGTAATTAGCGGACTTCCCGCTGCCAGGGAACATCTGTGACACCTGTCAGCTGCGTGGATGCTTGCCCCAAATCTCCCCCACACAGTCAGCCGTGTTCCAGAATTCTGAGTGTGTTGAGGTTCCGTCATCTCTATGCAGCACCCGGGATCTCCTAGGAGCCCATCGCTTTTTATCCCAGAGTGCCTCACGGTGAGTGCTGCCGGGGAAATTGGGGGGTTGGGCTGGAAATGCAGGTAGAATCTAGTGCCTCCCCATGGACGGGGGAGGTAATTAGCGGACTTCCCCCTGCCAGGGAACACCTGTGACACCAGGGAGCTTCGTGTAGGTCGACCCCAAACCTCCCACACACAGTCAGCCGTGTTCCAGAATTCTGAATTTGGGGAGGTTCCGTCTTCTGTCTGCAGCACCCGGGATCTCCTAGTAGCCCTTCGCGTTTCTTCCCCTAGTCCCTCCCAGTGCGGCCTGCCGGGGAAAGGCTGGTGTTGGGCTGGAAATGCAGGTAGCATCTAGTGCCTTCTCCTGGACAGGGGAGGTAATTAGCGGACTTCCCACTGCCAGGGAACATCTGTGACACCAGGCAGCTGCGTGGAGGGCGGCCCCGAACCTCCCCCACACAGTCAGCCTTGTTCCGTAATTCTGAGTGTGGGGAGGTTCCGTCTTCTGTCTGCAGCACCCGGGACCTCCTAGGAGCCCTTCGCGTTTCTACCCCTAGTCCCTCCCATTGCGGGCTGCCGGGGAAAGGCAGCGGTTGAGCTGGAAACGCAGGTAGCATCTAGTGTCTCCCCCTGGATAGGGGAGATAATTAGCGGACTTCCCCCTGCCAGGGATATCCTGTGACACCAGGCAGCTTCGTGGAGGTCGTCCCCAAACCTCCGCCACACAGTAAGCCGTGTTCCGGAATTCTGAGTGTGGGGAGGTTCCGTCTTCGGTCTGCAGCAACCGGGATTTCCTCGGAGCCATTCGCGAGTCTTCCTTGAGTGACTCCCAGTGCGGGTTGCCGGGGAATGGCTTGGGTTGGGCTGGAAATACAGGTAGAATCTAGTGCCTCCCCCTGGACATGGTAGGTAATTAGCGGAATTCCCCATGCCAGGGAACACCTGTGACAACAGGCAGCTGCGTGGAAGGCGGCCCCAAACCTCCCCCACACAGTCAGTCGTGTTCCGGAATTCTGAGTGTCGGGAGGTTCCGTCTTCTGCCTGCAGCATCCGGGATCTCCTAGGAGCCCTTCGCGTGTCTTCCCAGAGTCTCTCCCAGTGCAGGCGGCCGGGAAAATGCGGGGTTTGAGCTGGAAATGCAATTAGCATCTAGTGCCTCCCCCTGGACAGGGGAGGTAATTAGCGTACTTCTCCCTGCAATTGAACAGCGGTGACACCAGTCAGCTGCGTCGAGGGCGGCCCCAAACCTTACCAACACAGTCAGCCGTGTTCCGGAATTCTGAGTGTGGGGAGGTCCGTCTACTGTCTGCAGCACCTGGGATCTCCTAGGAGCCCTACGCGTGTCTTCCCCGAGTTCCTCACATTGCGGTCTGCCGGGGAAATGCGGGGGTTGGGCTGTAAATGCAGGCAGCATCTAGAGCCTCCCCCTGGACAGGGGAGGTAATTAGCGGACTTCCCCCTGCCAGGGAACATCTGTGACAGCAGTCAGCTGCGTGGAGGGCGGCCCCAAACCTCCCCCACACAATCAGCCTTGTTCCGGTATTCTGAGTGTGGGGAGGTTCCGTCATCTATATGCAGCACCCGGGATCACCTAGGAGCCCATCGCTTGTCTTCCCCGTGTCCCTTCCAGTGCGGGCTGCCGGGGAAAGGCGGGGGTTGGGCTGGAAATGCAGGAAGCATCTAGTGCCTCCCCCTGGACAGGGGAGGTAATTAGCGGACTTCCCCCTGCCAGGGAACATTTGTGACACCATTCAGCTGCGTGGAGGACGGCCCCAATCTTCCCCCACACAGTCAGGCGTTTTCCTGGAAATCTGAGTGTGGGGAGGTTCCGTCATCTTTATGCAGTACCCGGGAACACCTAGGAGCCCATCGCGTTTCTTCCCCGAGTGCCTCCCGGTGCGGGCTGCCGGGGAAAGACGGGGGTTGGGCTGGAAATGCCGGTAGCATCTAGTGCCTCCCCCTGGACAGGGGAGGTAATTAGCGGACTTCCCCCTGCGAGGGAAAACCTATGACACCTGGCTGCTGCGTGGAAGGCGGCCCCAAACCTCCGCAACACAGTCAGCCGTGTTCCGGATTTCTGAGTGTGGGGAGGGTCCGTCTTCTGTCTGCAGTACCCGGGATCTCCTAGGAGCCATTCGCGTGACTTCCCCGAGTGCCTCCCATTGCGGGCTGCCAGGGAAATGTGGGTGTTGGGCTGGAAATACAGGTACCATCTAGTGCATTCCCCTGGACATGGGAGGTAATTAGCGGACTTCCCCCTGCCAAGGAACACCTGTGAAACCAGGGAGCTTCGTGTAGTTCGGCCCAGAACCTCCCCCACACAGTCAGCCTTGTTCCGTAATTCTGAGTGTGGGGAGGTTCCGTCTTCTGTCTGCAGCACACGGGACCTCCTAGGAGCCCTTCGCGTGTCTTCCCCGAGTCCCTCCCATTGCGGGCTGCCGGGGAATGGCTTGGGTTTTGCTGGAAATACAGGTAGCATCTAATGCCTCCCCCTGGACTTGGTAGGTAATTAGCCGAATTCCCCATGCCAGGGAACACCTGTGAAACCAGGCAGCTGCATGGAGAGCGGCCCCAAAACTCCACGACACAGTCAGACGTGTTCCGGAATTCTGAGTGTGGGGAGGTTCCGTCTTCTGTCTGCAGCACCCGTGATCTCCTAGGAGCCCTTCGCGTGTCTTCCCCGAGTCCCTCCCAGTGCGGGCTGCCGGGGAAATGCCTGGGTTGGGCTGGAATTGCAGGTAGCATCTAGTGCATCCCCCTGGACAGGGGAGGTAATTAGCGGACTTCCTCCTGCCAGGGAACACCTGTGACACCAGGCAGCTTCGTGGAGGTCGGCCCCAGATCTCCCTCACACAGTCAGCCGTGTTCTGGAATTCTGAGTGAGTTGAGGTTCCGTCATCTCTATGCAGCACCCGGGATCTCCTAGGAGCCCATCGCTTTTTTTCCCAGAGTGCCTCCCGGTGAGTGCTGCCGGGGAAATTGGGGGGTTGGGCTGGAAATGCAGGTAGAATCTAGTGCCTCCCCATGGACGGGGAGGTAATTAGCGGAATTCCCCCTGCCAGGGAACACCTGTGACACCAGGGAGCTTCGTGTAGGTCGGCCCCAAACCTCCCCCACACAGTCAGCCGTGTTCCAGAATTCTGAATTTGGGGAGGTTCCGTCATCTGTCTGCAGCACCCGGGATCTCCTAGTAGCCCTTCGCGTTTCTTCCCCTAGTCCCTCCCAGTGCGGCCTGCCGGGAAATGCTGGTGTTGGGCTGGAAATGCAGGTAGCATCTAGTGCCTCCCCCTGGACAGGGGAGGTAATTAGCGGACTTCCCACTGCCAGGGAACATCTGTGACACCAGGCAGCTGCGTGGAGGGCGGCCCCGAACCTCCCCCACACAGTCAGGCTTGTTCCGTAATTCTGAGTGTGGGGAGGTTCCGTCTTTTGTCTGCAGAACCCGGGAACTCCTAGGAGCCCTTCGCGTGTCTTCCCAGAGTCCTTCCCATTGCGGGCTGCCGGGGAAAGGCAGCGGTTGAGCTGGAAACGCAGGTAGCATCTAGTGACTCCCCTTGGACAGGGGAGGTAATTTGCGGACTTCCCCCCGCCAGGGATATCCTGTGACACCAGGCAGCTTCGTGGAAGGCGGCCCCAATCCTCCCCCACACAGTCAGACGTGTTCCGGAATTCTGAGTGTCGGGAGGTTCCGTCTTCTGCCTGCAGCATCCGGGATCTCCTAGGAGCCCTTCGCGTGTCTTCCCAGAGTCTCTCCCAGTGCAGGCGGCCGGGAAAATGCGGGGTTTGTGCTGGAAATGCAATTAGCATCTAGTGCCTCCCCCTGGACAGGGGAGGTAATTAGCGTACTTCTCCCTGCAATTGAACACCGGTGACACCTGTCAGCTGCGTCGAGGGCGGCCCCAAACCTTACCAACACAGTCAGCCGTGTTCCGGAATTCTGAGTGTGGGGAGGTCCGTCTTCTGTCTGCAGCACCTGGGATCTCCTAGGAGCCCTACGCGTGTCTTCCCCGAGTTCCTCACATTGCGGTCTGCCGGGGAAATACGGGGGTTGGGCTGTAAATGCAGGCAGCATCTAGTGCCTCCCCCTGAACAGGGGAGGTAATTAGCGGACTTCCCCCTGCCAGGGAACATATGTGACAGCAGTCACCTGCGTGGAGGGCGGCCCCAAACCTCCGCCACACAGTAAGTAGTGTTCCGGAATTCTGAGTGTGGGGAGGTTCCGTCTTCGGTCTGCAGCACCCGGGAACTCCTAGGAGCCCTTCGCGTGTCTTCCCAGAGTCCCTCCCATTGCGGGCTGCCGGGGAATGGCTTGGGTTGGGCTGGAAATGCAGGTAGCATCTAGTGACTCCCCCTGGACAGGGGAGGTAATTAGCGGACTTCCTCCTCCCAGGGATATCCTGTGACACCAGGCAGCTTCGTGGAGGTCGTCCCCAAACCTCCGCCACACAGTAAGTAGTGTTCCGGAATTCTGAGTGTGGGGAGGTTCCGTCTTCGGTCTGCAGCAACCGGGATTCCCTATGAGCCATTCGCGATTCTTCCTCGAGTGCCTCCCAGTGCGGGTTGCCGGGGAATGGCTTGGGTTGGGCTGGAAATACAGGTAGAATCTAGTGCCTCCCCCTGGACATGGTAGGTAATTAGCGGAATTCCCCATGCCAGGGAACACCTGTGACAACAGGCAGCTGCGTGGAAGGCGGCCCCAAACCTCCCCCACACAGTCAGTCGTGTTCCGGAATTCTGAGTGTCGGGAGGTTCCGTCTTCTGCCTGCAGCATCCGGGATCTCCTAGGAGCCCTTCGCGTGTCTTCCCAGAGTCTCTCCCAGTGCAGGCGGCCGGGAAAATGCGGGGTTTGAGCTGGAAATGCAATTAGCATCTAGTGCCTCCCCCTGGACAGGGGAGGTAATTAGCGTACTTCTCCCTGCAATTGAACACCGGTGACACCAGTCAGCTGCGTCGAGGGCGGCCCCAAACATTACCAACACAGTCAGCCGTGTTCCGGATTTCTGAGTGAGGGGAAGGTCCGTCTTCTGTCTGCAGTACCCGGGATCTCCTAGGAGCCATTCGCGTGACTTCCCCGAGTACCTCCCAGTGCGGGCTGCCAGGGAAATGTGGGTGTTGGCTGGAAATGCAGGTACCATCTAGTGCATTCCCCTGGACATGGGAGGTAATTAGCGGACTTCCCCCTGCCAAGGAACACCTGTGAAACCAGGGAGTTTCGTGTAGATCGGCCCCGAACCTCCCCCACACAGTCAGCCGTGTTCCGTAATTATGAGTGTGGGGAGGTTCCGTCTTCGGTCTGCAGCAACCGGGACCTTGTAAGAGCACTTTGCGTGTCTTCCCCTAGTCCCTCCCAGTGCGGGCTGCCGGGGAATGGATTGGGTTGGGCTGGAAATACAGGTAGCATCTAGTGCCTCCCCCTGGACATGGTAGGTAATTAGCCGAATTCCCCATGCCAGGGAACACCTGTGAAACCAGGCAGCTGCATGGAGGGCGGCCCCAAAATTTCACGACACAGTCAGACGTGTTCCGGAATTCTGAGTGTGGGGAGGTTCCGTCTTCTCTCTGCAGCACCCGTGATCTCCTAGGAGCCATTCGCGTGTCTTCCACGAGTCCCTCCCAGTGCGGGCTGCCGTGGAAATGCCTGGGTTGGCCTGGAATTGCAGGTAGCATCTAGTGCATCCCCCTGGACAGGGGAGGTAATTAGCGGACTTCCCCATGCCAGGGAACACCTGTGACAAGAGGCAGCTTCGTGGAGGTCGGCCCCAGATCTCCCTCACACAGTCAGCCGTATTCTGGAATTCTGAGTGTGGGGAGGTTCCGTCTTCTGGCTGCAGCACCCGGTATCTCCTAGGAGCCATTCTCGTGTCTTCCCCGAGTCCCTCCCAGTGCGGGCTGCCGGGGAAAAGCGGTGGTTGGGCTGGAAATGCAGGTAGCTTCTAGTGCCTCCCCCTGACAGGGGAGGTAATTAGCGGACTTCCCCATGCCAGGGATCATCTGTGACACCAGTCAGCTGCGTGGATGCTGGCCCCAAATCTCCCCCACACAGTCAGTCATGTTCCGGAATTCTGAGTGTGTTGAGGTTCCGTCATCTCTATGCAGCACCCGGGATCTCCTAGGAGCCCATCGCTTTTTTTCCCAAAGTGCCTCCCGGTGAGTGCTGCCGGTGAAAGTCGGGGGTTGGGCTGGAAATGCAGGTAGCATCTAGTGCCTCCCCCTGGACATGGGAGGTAATTAGCGGACTTCCCCCTGCCAGGGAACACCTGTGACACCAGAAAGCTGCGTGGAGTGCGGCCCCAAACCTCCCCCACACAGTCAGCCGTGTTCCGGAATTCTGAGTTTGGGGAGGTTCCGTCTTCTGTCTGCAGCACTTGGGATTTCCTAGGAGCCCTTCGCGTTCTTCCCCGAGTCCTTCACAGTGCGGCCTGCCGGGGAAAGGAAGGGGTTGGGTTGGAAATGTAGGTAGCATCTAGTGCCTCCCCCTGGACAGGGGAGGTAATTAGCGGAATTCCCCCTGCCATGGAACACCTGTGACACCAGGCAGCTGCGTGGAGGGCGGCCCCGAACCTCCCCCACACAGTCAGCCTTGTTCCGTAATTCTGAGTGTGGGGAGGTTCCGTCTTCTGTCTGCAGCACCCGGGACCTCCTAGGAGCCCTTCGCGTTTCTTCCCCTAGTCCCTCCCATTGCGGGCAGCCGGGGAAAGGCAGCGGTTGAGCTGGAAACGCAGGTAGCATCTAGTGACTCCCCCTGGACAGGGGAGGTAATTAGCCGAATTCCCCATGCCAGGGAACACCTGTGACACCAGGCAGCTTCGTGGAGGTCGTCCCCAAACCTCCGCCACACAGTAAGCCGTGTTCCGGAATTCTGAGTGTGGGGAGGTTCCGTCTTCGGTCTGCAGCAACTGGGATTTCCTCGGAGACATTCGCGAGTCTTCCTCGAGTGACTCCCAGTGCGGGTTGCCGGGGAATGGCTTGGGTTGGGCTGGAAATACAGGTAGAATCTAGTGCCTCCCCCTGGACATGGTAGGTAATTAGCGGAATTCCCCATGCCAGGGAACACCTGTGACAACAGGCAGCTGCGTGGAAGGCGGCCCCAAACCTCCCCCACACAGTCAGTCGTGTTCCGGAATTCTGAGTGTCGGGAGGTTCCGTCTTCTGCCTGCAGCATCCGGGATCTCCTAGGAGCCCTTCGCGTGTCTTCCCAGAGTCTCTCCCAGTGCAGGCGTCCGGGAAAATGCGGGGTTTGAGCTGGAAATGCAATTAGCATCTAGTGCCTCCCCCTGGACAGGGGAGGTAATTAGCGTACTTCTCCCTGCAATTGAACACCGGTGACACCAGTCAGCTGCGTCGAGGGAGGCCCCAAACCTTACCAACACAGTCAGCCGTGTTCCGGAATTCTGAGTGTGGGGAGGTCCGTCTTCTGTCTGCAGCACCTGGGATCTCCTAGGAGCCCTACGCGTGTCTTCCCCGAGTTCCTCACATTGCGGTCTGCCGGGGAAATGCGGGGGTTCGGCTGTAAATGCAGGCAGCATCTAGTGCCTCCCCCTGGACAGGGGAGGTAATTAGCGGACTTCCCCCTGCCAGGGAACATTTGTGACACCAGTCAGCTGTGTGGAGGACGGCCCCAATCTTCCCCCACACAGTCAGGCATTTTCCTGGAAATCTGAGTGTGGGGAGGTTCCGTCATATTTATGCAGTACCCGGGAACACCTAGGAGCCCATTGCGTTTCTTCCCCGAGTGCCTCCCGGTGCGGGCTGCCGGGGAAAGACGGGGGTTGGGCTGTAAATGCAGGCAGCATCTAGTGCCTTCCCCTGGACAGGGGAGGTAATTAGCGGACTTCCCCCTGCGAGGGAAAACCTATGACACCTGGCTGCTGCGTGGAAGGCGGCCCCAAACCTCCGCCACATAGTCAGCCGTGTTCCGGATTTCTGAGTGTGGGGAGGTTCCGTCTTCGGTCTGCAGAAACCGGGACCATCTAGGAGCACTTTGCGTGTCTTCCCCTAGTCCCTCCCAGTGCGGGCTGCCGGGGAATGGCTTGGGTTGTGCTGGAAATACAGGTAGCATCTAGTGCCTCCCCCTGGACATGGTAGGTAATTAGCCGAATTCCCCATGCCAGGGAACACCTGTGAAACCAGGCAGCTGCATGGAGGGCGGCCCCAAATCTCCACGACACAGTCAGACGTGTTCCGGAATTCTGAGTGTGGGGAGGTTCCGTCTTCTGTCTGCAGCACCCGTGATCTCCTAGGAGACCTTCGCTGTCTTCCCCGAGTCCCTCCCAGTGCGGGCTGCCGGGGAAATGCCTGGGTTTGGCTGGAATTGCAGGTAGCATCTAGTGCATCCCCCTGGACAGGGGAGGTAATTAGCGTACTTCTCCCTGCAATTGAACACCGGTGACACCAGTCAGCTGCGTCGAGGGAGGCCCCAAACCTTACCAACACAGTCAGCCGTGTTCCGGAATTCTGAGTGTGGGGAGGTCCGTCTTCTGTCTGCAGCACCTGGGATCTCCTAGGAGCCCTACGCGTGTCTTCCCCGAGTTATTCACATTGCGGTCTGCCGGGGAAAAGCGGTGGTTGGGCTGTAAATGCAGGCAGCATCTAGTGCCTCCCCCTGGACATGGGAGGTAATTAGCGTACTTCTCCCTGCAATTGAACACCGGTGACACCAGTCAGCTGCTTCGAGGGCGGCCCCAAACCTTACCAACACAGTCAGCCGTGTTCCGGAATTCTGAGTGTTGGGATGGTCCGTCTTCTGTCTGCAGCAACTGGGATCTCCTAGGAGCCCTACGCGTGTCTTCCCCGAGTTCCTCACATTGCGGTCTGCTGGGGAAATACGGGGGTTGGGCTGTAAATGCAGGCAGCATCTAGTGCCTCCCCCTGGACAGGGGAGGTAATTAGCGGACTTCCCCCTGCCAGGGAACATATGTGACAGCAGTCAGAGGCGTGGAGGGCGGCCCCAAACCTCCCCCACACAATCAGACTTGTTCCGGTATTATGAGTGTGGGGAGGTTCCGTCATCTATATGCAGCACCCGGGATCACCTAGGAGCCCATCGCTTGTCCTCCCAGTGTCCCTTCCAGTGCGGGCTGCCGGGGAAAGGCGGGGGTTGGGCTGGAAATGCAGGTAGCATCTAGTGCCTCCCCCTGGACAGGGGAGGTAATTAGCGTACTTCTCCCTGCAATTGAACACCGGTGACACCAGTCAGCTGCGTCGAGGGAGGCCCCAAACCTTACCAACACAGTCAGCCGTGTTCCGGAATTCTGAGTGTGGGGAGGTCCGTCTTCTGTCTGCAGCACCTGGGATCTCCTAGGAGCCCTACGCGTGTCTTCCCCGAGTTCCTCACATTGCGGTCTGCCGGGGAAATGCGGGGGTTGTGCTGTAAATGCAGGCAGCATCTAGTGCCTCCCCCTGGACAGGGGAGGTAATTAGCGGACTTCCCCCTGCCAGGGAACATTTGTGACACCAGTCAGCTGCGTGGAGGACGGCCCCAAACTTCCCCCACACAGTCAGGCGTTTTCCTGGAAATCTGAGTGTGGGGAGGTTCCGTCATCTTTATGCAGTACCCGGGAACACCTAGGAGCCCATCGCGTTTCTTCCCCGAGTGCCTCCCGGTGCGGGCTTGCGGGGGAAGGAGGGGGTTGGGCTGGAAATGCCGGTAGCATCTAGTGCCTCCCCCTGGACAGGGGAGGTAATTAGCGGACTTCCCCCTGCGAGGGAAACCTATGACACCTGGCTGCTGCGTGGAAGGCGGCCCCAAACCTCCGCCACACAGTCAGCCGTGTTCCGGATTTCTGAGTGTGGGGAGGTTCCGTCTTCGGTCTGCAGCAACCGGGACCATCTAGGAGCACTTTGCGTTTCTTCCCCTAGTCCCTCCCAGTGCGGGCTGCCGGGGAATGGCTTGGGTTGTGCTGGAAATACAGGTAGCATCTAGTGCCTCCCCCTGGACATGGTAGGTAATTAGCCGAATTCCCCATGCCAGGGAACACCTGTGAAACCAGGCAGCTGCATGGAGGGTGGCCCCAAAACTCCACGACACAGTCAGACGTGTTCCGGAATTCTGAGTGTGGGGAGGTTCCGTCTTCTGTCTGCAGCACCCGTGATCTCCTAGGAACCCTTCGCGTGTCTTCCCCGAGTCCCTCCCAGTGCGGGCTGCCGGGGAAAAGCCTGGGTTTGGCTGGAATTGCAGGTAGCATCTAGTGCATCCCCCTGGACAGGGGAGGTAATTAGCGGACTTCCCCCTGCCAGGGAACACCTGTGACACCAGGCAGTTTCGTGGAGGTCGGCCCCAGATCTCCCTCACACAGTCAGCCGTGTTCTGGAATTCTGAGTGTGGGGAGGTTCCGTCTTCTGGCTGCAGCACCCGGGATCTCCTAGGAGCCCTTCGCGTGTTTTCGCAGAGTCTCTCCCAGTGCAGGCGGCCGGGAAAATGCGGGGTTTGAGCTGGAAATGCAATTAGCATCTAGTGCCTCCCCCTGGACAGGGGAGGTAATTAGCGTACTTCTCCCTGCAATTGAACACCGGTGACACCAGTCAGCTGCGTCGAGGGCGGCCCCAAACATTACCAACACAGTCAGCCGTGTTCCGGAATTCTGAGTGTGGGGAGGTCCGTCTTCTGTCTGCAGCACCTGGGATCTCCTAGGAGCCCTACGCGTGTCTTCCCCGAGTTCCTCACATTGCGGTCTGCCGGGGAAATACGGGGGTTGGGCTGTAAATGCAGGCAGCATCTAGTGCCTCCCCCTGGACAGGGGAGGTAATTAGCGGACTTCCCCCTGCCAGGGAACATATGTGACAGCAGTCAGCTGCGTAGAGGGCGGCCCCAAAACTCCCCCACACAATCAGACTTGTTCCGGTATTATGAGTGTGGGGAGGTTCCGTCATCTATATGCAGCATCCGGGATCTCCTAGGAGCCCTTCGCGTGTCTTCCTAGAGTCTCTCCCAGTGCAGGCGTCCGGGAAAATGCGGGGTTTGAGCTGGAAATGCAATTAGCATCTAGTGCCTCCCCCTGGACAGGGGAGGTAATTAGCGTACTTCTCCCTGCAATTGAACACCGGTGACACCAGTCAGCTGCGTCGAGGGAGGCCCCAAACCTTACCAACACAGTCAGCCGTGTTCCGGAATTCTGAGTGTGGGGAGGTCCGTCTTCTGTCTGCAACACCTGGGATCTCCTAGGAGCCCTACGCGTGTCTTCCCCGAGTTCCTCACATTGCGGTCTGCCGGGGAAATGCGGGGGTTCGGCTGTAAATGCAGGCAGCATCTAGTGCCTCCCCCTGGACAGGGGAGGTAATTAGCGGACTTCCCCCTGCCAGGGAACATTTGTGACACCAGTCAGCTGTGTGGAGGACGGCCCCAATCTTCCCCCACACAGTCAGGCATTTTCCTGGAAATCTGAGTGTGGGGAGGTTCCGTCATATTTATGCAGTACCCGGGAACACCTAGGAGCCCATTGCGTTTCTTCCCCGAGTGCCTCCCGGTGCGGGCTGCCGGGGAAAGACGGGGGTTGGGCTGTAAATGCAGGCAGCATCTAGTGCCTTCCCCTGGACAGGGGAGGTAATTAGCGGACTTCCCCCTGCGAGGGAAAACCTATGACACCTGGCTGCTGCGTGGAAGGCGGCCCCAAACCTCCGCCACATAGTCAGCCGTGTTCCGGATTTCTGAGTGTGGGGAGGTTCCGTCTTCGGTCTGCAGAAACCGGGACCATCTAGGAGCACTTTGCGTGTCTTCCCCTAGTCCCTCCCAGTGCGGGCTGCCGGGGAATGGCTTGGGTTGTGCTGGAAATACAGGTAGCATCTAGTGCCTCCCCCTGGACATGGTAGGTAATTAGCCGAATTCCCCATGCCAGGGAACACCTGTGAAACCAGGCAGCTGCATGGAGGGCGGCCCCAAATCTCCACGACACAGTCAGACGTGTTCCGGAATTCTGAGTGTGGGGAGGTTCCGTCTTCTGTCTGCAGCACCCGTGATCTCCTAGGAGCCCTTCGCTGTCTTCCCCGAGTCCCTCCCAGTGCGGGCTGCCGGGGAAATGCCTGGGTTTGGCTGGAATTGCAGGTAGCATCTAGTGCATCCCCCTGGACAGGGGAGGTAATTAGCGTACTTCTCCCTGCAATTGAACACCGGTGACACCAGTCAGCTGCGTCGAGGGAGGCCCCAAACCTTACCAACACAGTCAGCCGTGTTCCGGAATTCTGAGTGTGGGGAGGTCCGTCTTCTGTCTGCAGCACCTGGGATCTCCTAGGAGCCCTACGCGTGTCTTCCCCGAGTTATTCACATTGCGGTCTGCCGGGGAAAAGCGGTGGTTGGGCTGTAAATGCAGGCAGCATCTAGTGCCTCCCCCTGGACATGGGAGGTAATTAGCGTACTTCTCCCTGCAATTGAACACCGGTGACACCAGTCAGCTGCTTCGAGGGCGGCCCCAAACCTTACCAACACAGTCAGCCGTGTTCCGGAATTCTGAGTGTTGGGAGGTCCGTCTTCTGTCTGCAGCAACTGGGATCTCCTAGGAGCCCTACGCGTGTCTTCCCCGAGTTCCTCACATTGCGGTCTGCCGGGGAAATACGGGGGTTGGGCTGTAAATGCAGGCAGCATCTAGTGCCTCCCCCTGGACAGGGGAGGTAATTAGCGGACTTCCCCCTGCCAGGGAACATATGTGACAGCAGTCAGAGGCGTGGAGGGCGGCCCCAAACCTCCCCCACACAATCAGACTTGTTCCGGTATTATGAGTGTGGGGAGGTTCCGTCATCTATATGCAGCACCCGGGATCACCTAGGAGCCCATCGCTTGTCCTCCCAGTGTCCCTTCCAGTGCGGGCTGCCGGGGAAAGGCGGGGGTTGGGCTGGAAATGCAGGTAGCATCTAGTGCCTCCCCCTGGACAGGGGAGGTAATTAGCGTACTTCTCCCTGCAATTGAACACCGGTGACACCAGTCAGCTGCGTCGAGGGAGGCCCCAAACCTTACCAACACAGTCAGCCGTGTTCCGGAATTCTGAGTGTGGGGAGGTCCGTCTTCTGTCTGCAGCACCTGGGATCTCCTAGGAGCCCTACGCGTGTCTTCCCCGAGTTCCTCACTATTGCGGTCTGCCGGGGAAATGCGGGGGTTGTGCTGTAAATGCAGGCAGCATCTAGTGCCTCCCCCTGGACAGGGGAGGTAATTAGCGGACTTCCCCCTGCCAGGGAACATTTGTGACACCAGTCAGCTGCGTGGAGGACGGCCCCAAACTTCCCCCACACAGTCAGGCGTTTTCCTGGAAATCTGAGTGTGGGGAGGTTCCGTCATTTTTATGCAGTACCCGGGAACACCTAGGAGCCCATCGCGTTTCTTCCCCGAGTGCCTCCCGGTGCGGGCTTGCGGGGGAAGGAGGGGGTTGGGCTGGAAATGCCGGTAGCATCTAGTGCCTCCCCCTGGACAGGGGAGGTAATTAGCGGACTTCCCCCTGCGAGGGAAACCTATGACACCTGCCTGCTGCGTGGAAGGCGGCCCCAAACCTCCGCCACACAGTCAGCCGTGTTCCGGATTTCTGAGTGTGGGGAGGTTCCGTCTTCGGTCTGCAGCAACCGGGACCATCTAGGAGCACTTTGCGTTTCTTCCCCTAGTCCCTCCCAGTGCGGGCTGCCGGGGAATGGCTTGGGTTGTGCTGGAAATACAGGTAGCATCTAGTGCCTCCCCCTGGACATGGTAGGTAATTAGCCGAATTCCCCATGCCAGGGAACACCTGTGAAACCAGGCAGCTGCATGGAGGGTGGCCCCAAAACTCCACGACACAGTCAGACGTGTTCCGGAATTCTGAGTGTGGGGAGGTTCCGTCTTCTGTCTGCAGCACCCGTGATCTCCTAGGAACCCTTCGCGTGTCTTCCCCGAGTCCCTCCCAGTGCGGGCTGCCGGGGAAAAGCCTGGGTTTGGCTGGAATTGCAGGTAGCATCTAGTGCATCCCCCTGGACAGGGGAGGTAATTAGCGGACTTCCCCCTGCCAGGGAACACCTGTGACACCAGGCAGTTTCGTGGAGGTCGGCCCCAGATCTCCCTCACACAGTCAGCCGTGTTCTGGAATTCTGAGTGTGGGGAGGTTCCGTCTTCTGGCTGCAGCACCCGGGATCTCCTAGGAGCCCTTCGCGTGTTTTCCCAGAGTCTCTCCCAGTGCAGGCGGCCGGGAAAATGCGGGGTTTGAGCTGGAAATGCAATTAGCATCTAGTGCCTCCCCCTGGACAGGGGAGGTAATTAGCGTACTTCTCCCTGCAATTGAACACCGGTGACACCAGTCAGCTGCGTCGAGGGCGGCCCCAAACATTACCAACACAGTCAGCCGTGTTCCGGAATTCTGAGTGTGGGGAGGTCCGTCTTCTGTCTGCAGCACCTGGGATCTCCTAGGAGCCCTACGCGTGTCTTCCCCGAGTTCCTCACATTGCGGTCTGCCGGGGAAATACGGGGGTTGGGCTGTAAATGCAGGCAGCATCTAGTGCCTCCCCCTGGACAGGGGAGGTAATTAGCGGACTTCCCCCTGCCAGGGAACATATGTGACAGCAGTCAGCTGCGTAGAGGGCGGCCCCAAACCTCCCCCACACAATCAGACTTGTTCCGGTATTATGAGTGTGGGGAGGTTCCGTCATCTATATGCAGCACCCGGGATCACCTAGGAGCCCATCGCTTGTCCTCCCAGTGTCCCTTCCAGTGCGGGCTGCCGGGGAAAGGCGGGGGTTGGGCTGGAAATGCAGGTAGCATCTAGTTCCTCCCCCTGGACAGGGGAGGTAATTAGCGGACTTTCCCCTGCGAGGGAACACCTATGACACCTGGCTGCTCCGTGGAAGGCGGCCCCAAAACTCCGCCACACAGTCAGCCGTGTTCCGGATTTCTGAGTGTGGGGAGGGTCCGTCTTCTGTCTGCAGTACCCGGGATCTCCTAGGAGCCATTCACATGACTTCCCCGAGTGCCTCCCTGTGCGGGCTGCCAGGGAAATGTGGGTGTTGGGCTGGAAATGCAGGTACCATCTAGTGCATTCCCCTGGACATGGGAGGTAATTACCGGACTTCCCCCTGCCAAGGAACACCTGTGAAACCAGGGAGCTTTGTGTAGGTCGGCCCCAAACCTCCCCCACAAAGTCAGCCGTGTTCCAGAATTCTGAGTTTGGGGAGGTTCCGTCTTCTGTCTGCAGCACCCGGGATCTCCTAGTAGCCCTTCGCGTTTCTTCCCGTAGTCCCTCCCAGTGCGGCCTGTCGGCGAAAGGCGGGGGTTGGGCTGGAAATGCAGGTAGCATCTAGTGCCTCCCCATGCACAGGGGAGGTAATTAGCGGACTCCCCACTGCCAGGGAACACCTGTGACACCAGGCAGCTGCGTGGAGGGCGGCCCCGAACCTCCCCCACATAGTCAGCCGTGTTCCGTAATTATGAGTGTGGGGAGGTTCCGTCTTCGGTCTGCAGCAACCGGGACCTTGTAGGAGCACTTTGCGTGTCTTCCCCTAGTCCCTCCCTGTGCGGGCTGCCGGGGAATGGCTTGGGTTGGGCTGGAAAAACAGGTAGCATCTAGTGCCTCCCCCTGGACATGGTAGGTAATTAGCCGAATTCCCCATGCCAGGGAACACCTGTGAGACCAGGCAGCTGCATGGAGGGCGGCCCCAAAATTCCACGACACAGTCAGACGTGTTCCGGAATTCTGAGTGTGGGGAGGTTCTGTCTTCTGTCTGCAGCACCCGTGATCTCCTAGGAGCCCTTCGCGTGTCTTCCCCGAGTCCCTCCCAGTGCGGGCTGCCAGGGAAATGCCTGGGTTGGGCTGGAATTGCAGGTAGCATCTAGTGCATCCCCCTGGACAGGGGAGGTAATTAGCGGAATTCCCCCTGCCAGGGAACACCTGTGATACCAGTCAGCTGCGTGGAGGGCGGCCCCAAACCTCCCCCACACAGTGAGACGTGTTCCGGAATTCTGATCATGGGGAGGTTCCGTCTTCTATCTGCAGCACCCGGGATCTTCTAGGAGCCCTTTGCGTGTCTTCCCCGAGTCCCTCCCAGTGCGGGCTGCCGGGGAAAAGCGGTGATTGGGCTGGAAATGCAGGTAGCTTCTAGTGCCTCCCCCTGACAGGGGAGGTAATTAGCGGTCTTCCCGCTGCCAGGGAACATCTGTGACACCTGTCAGCTTCGTGGATGCTGGCCCCAAATTTCCCCCACACAGTCAGCCGTGTTCCGGAGTTCTGAGTGGGTTGAGGTTCCGTCATCTCTATGCAGCACCCGGGATCTCCTAGGAGCCCATCGCTTTTTTTCCCAGAGTGCCTCCCGGTGAGTGCTGCCGGGGAAATTGGGGGGTTGGGCTGGAAATGCTGGTAGAATCTAGTGCCTCCCCATGGACGGGGGAGGTAATTAGCGGACTTCCCCCTGCCAGGGAACACCTGTGACACCAGGGAGCTTCGTGTAGGTCGGCCACATACCTCCCCCACACAGTCAGCCGTGTTCCAGAATTCTGAATTTGGGGAGGTTCCGTCTTCTGTCTGCAGCACCCGGGATCTCCTAGTAGCCCTTCGCGTTTCTTCCCCTAGTCCCTCACTATGTGGCCTGCCGGGGAAAGGCTGGTGTTGGGCTGGAAATGCAGGTAGCATCTAGTGCCTCCCCCTGGACAGGGGAGGTAATTAGCGTACTTCTCCCTGCAATTGAACACCGGTGACACCAGTCAGCTGCGTCGAGGGCGGCCCCAAACATTACCAACACAGTCAGCCGTGTTCCGGATTTCTGAGTGAGGGGAAGGTCCGTCTTCTGTCTGCAGTACCAGGGATCTCCTAGGAGCCATTCGCGTGACTTCCCCGAGTGCCTCCCAGTGCGGGCTGCCAGGGAAATGTGGGTGTTGGGCTGGAAATGCAGGTACCATCTAGTGCATTCCCCTGGACATGGGAGGTAATTAGCGGACTTCCCCCTGCCAAGGAACACCTGTGAAACCAGGGAGTTTCGTGTAGGTCGACCCCGAACCTCCCCCACACAGTCAGCCGTGTTCCGTAATTATGAGTGTGGGGAAGTTCCGTCTTCAGTCTGCAGCAACCGGGAGCTTGTAGGAGCACTTTGCGTGTCTTCCCCTAGTCCCTCCCAGTGCGGGCTGCCGGGGAATGGCTTGGGTTGGGCTGGAAATACAGGTAGCATCTAGTGCCTCCCCCTGGACATGGTAGGTAATTAGCGGACTTCCCCCTGCCAGGGAACACCTGTGACACCAGGCAGCTTCGTGGAGGTCGGCCCCAGATCTCCCTCACACAGTCAGCCGTGTTCTGGAATTCTGAGTGTGGGGAGATTCCGTCTTTTGGCTGCAGCACCCGGGATCTCCTAGGAGCCCTTCGCGTGTCTTCCCCGAGTCCCTCCCAGTGCGGGCTGCCGGGGAAAAGCGGTGGTTGGGCTGGAAATGCAGGTAGCTTCTAGTGCCTCCCCCTGACAGGGGAGGTAATTAGCGGACTTCCCCCTGCCAGGGATCATCTGTGACACCAGTCAGCTGCGTGGATGCTGGCCCCAAATCTCCCCCACACAGTCAGTCATGTTCCGGAATTCTGAGTGTGTTGAGGTTCCGTCATCTCTATGCAGCACCCGGGATCTCCTAGGAGCCCATCGCTTTTTTCCCAAAGTGCCTCCCGGTGAGTGCTGCCGGTGAAAGGCGGGGGTTGGGCTGGAAATGCAGGTAGCATCTAGTGCCTCCCCCTGGACATGGGAGTTAATTAGCGGACTTCCCCCTGCCAGGGAACACCTGTGATACCAGAAAGCTGCGTGGAGTGCGGCCCCAAACCTCCCCCACACAGTCAGCCGTGTTCCGGAATTCTGAGTTTGGGGAGGTTCCGTCTTCTGTCTGCAGCACTTGGGATCTACTAGGAGCCCTTCGCGTTCTTCCCCGAGTCCTTCACAGTGCGGCTGGCCGGGGAAGGAAGGGGTTGGGCTGGGAATGTAGGTAGAATCTAGTGCCTCCCCCTGGACAGGGGAGGTAATTAGCGGAATTCCCCCTGCCATGGAACACCTGTGACACCAGGCAGCTGCGTGGAGGGCGGCCCCGAACCTCCCCCACACAGTCAGCCTTGTTCCATAATTCTGTGTGTGGGGAGGTTCCGTCTTCTGTCTGCAGCACCCGGGATCTCCTAGGAGCCCTTCGGGTGTCTTCCCCGAGTCCCTCCCATTGCCGGCTGCCAGGGAAAGGCGGGGGTTGAGCTGGAAATGCAGGTAGCATCTAGTGCCTCCACCTGGACAGGGGAGGTAATTAGCGGACTTCCCCTTGCGGGGAACACATGTGACACCAGGCAGCTGCATGTAGGACGGCCACAAAACTCCCCGACACAGTCAGCCTTGTTCCGGAATTCTGAGTTTGGGAAGGTTCCGTCTTCTGTCTGCAGCCCCCGGAATCTCCTAGGAGCCCTTCGCGTGTCTTCCCCTAGTCCCTCCCAGTGCGGGCTGCCGGGGAATGGCTTGGGTTGGGCTGGAAATACAGGTAGCATCTAGTGCCTCCCCCTGGACATGGTAGGTAATTAGCCGAATTCCCCATGCCAGGGAACACCTGTGACACCAGGCAGCTGCATGGAGGTCGGCCCCAAAACTCCACGACACAGTCAGACGTGTTCCGGAATTCTGAGTGTGGGGAGGTTCCGTCTTCTGTCTGCAGCACCCGGGATCTCCTAGGAGACCTTCGCGTGTCTTCCCCGAGTCCCTCCCAATGCGGGCTGCCGGGGAAATGCCGGGGTTGGGCTGGAATTGCAGGTAGCATCTAGTGCATCCCACTGGACAGGCTAGGTAATTAGCGGACTTCACCCTGCCGGGGAACACCTGTGACACCAGGCAGCTTCGTGGTGTTCAGCCCCAGATCTCCCTCACACAGTCAGCCGTGTTCTGGAATTCTGAGTGTGGGGAGGTACCGTCTTCTGGCTGCAGCAACCGGGATCACCTAGGAGCCCTTCGCGTGTCTTCCCCGTGTCCCTCCCTGTGCGGGCTGCCGGGGAAAGTTGGGGGTTGGGCTGGAAATGCAGGTAGCATCTAGTGCCTCCCCCTGGAAAGGGAGGTAATTAGCGGAATTTCCCCTGCCAGGGAACACCTGTGACACCAGTCAGCTGCGTGGAAGGCTGCCCCAAACCTCCCCCACACAGTGAGACGTGTTCCGGAATTCTGATTATGGGGAGGTTCCGTCTTCTGTGTGCAGCACCCGGGATCTCCTAGGAGCCCTTCGCGTGTCTTCCAAGAGTGCCTCCCAGTTCGGGCTGCCAGGGAAATCGGGGGTTTGGCTGGAAATGCAGGTAGAACCTAGTGACTCCCCATGTAGAGGGGAGGTAATTAGCGGACTTCCCCCTGAGAGTGAACAGCTGTGAACTCAGGCATCCGCGTGGAGGGCGGCCCTAAACCTCACCAACACAGTCAGATGTGTTCCGGAATTCTGAGTGTGGGGAGGTTCCGTCTTCTGTCTGCAGCACCCGGGATCTCCTAGGAGCCCTTCGCGATGCTTCCCCGAGTGCCTCACATTGTGGGATGCCGGGGAAAGGCGGGGGATGGCCTGGAAATGCAGGTAGCATCTAGTGCATCCCCCTGGACATGGGAGGTTATTAGCGGAATTCCCCCTGCCAGGGAACACCTGTGACACCAAGCAGCTGCGTGGAGGGCGTCACCAAACCTCCCCCACACAGTCAGACATGTTCCGTAATTCTGAAGGTTGGGAGTTTCCGTCTTCAGTCTGCAGCACCCGGGATCTCCTAGGAGCCCTTCGCGTTTCTTCCCCGAGTCCCTCCAACTGCGTGCTGGCGGAGAAAGGCGGGGGTTGGGCTGCAAATGCAGGTAGCATCTAGT
The DNA here is from genome assembly GCF_009834535.1 of Camelus ferus. Lineage (NCBI taxonomy): Eukaryota > Metazoa > Chordata > Mammalia > Artiodactyla > Camelidae > Camelus > Camelus ferus. Next base: position 112,700 of record NW_022589678.1, on the reverse strand, counting down.
GCCTCCCCCTGGACAGGGGAGATAATTAGCGGACTTCCCCCTGCCAGGGAACACCTGTGACACCAGGCAGCTGCGTGGAGGGCGGCCCCGAACCTCCCCCACACAGTCAGACTTGTTCCGTAATTCTGTGTGTGGGGAGGTTCCGTCTTCTGTCTACAGCACCCGGGATATCCTAGGAGCGCTTCGCGTGTCTTCCCCGAGTCCCTCCCACTGCGGGCGGCCAGGGAAAGGCGGGGGTTTACCTGAAAAATCAGGTAGCAACTAGTGCCTCCCCCTGGACTGTGGAGGTAATTAGCGGACTTCCCCCTGCCAGGGAACACCTGTGACACCAGGCAGCTGCGTGGAGGGCGGCCCCAAATTTCCGCCACCCACTAAGCCGTGTTCCGGGATTCTGAGTGTGGGGAGATTCCGGCTTCGGTGTGCAGCACCCGAGATCTCCTAGGAGCCCATCGCTTGTCTTCCCCGTGTCCCTTCCTGTGCGGGCTGCCAGGGAAAGGCGGGGTTTGGGCTGGAAATGCAGGTAGCATCTAGTGCCTCCCCCTGTACAGGGAAGTAATTAGGTGACTTCCCCCTGTCAGGGAACATTTGTGACACCAGTCAGCTGCGTGGAGGGCGGCCCCAATCTTCCCCCACACAGTCAGGCGTGTTCCTGGACATCTGAGTGTGGGGAGGTTCCGTCATCTTTATGCAGTATCCGGGAACACCTAGGAGCCCATCGCGTTTCTTCCCCGAGTGCCTCCCGGTGCGGGCTGCCAGGGAAAGACGGGGGTTGGTCTGGAAATGCCGGTAGCATCTAGTGCCTCCCCCTGGACAGGGGAGGTAATTAGCGGACTTCCCCCTGCGAGGGAACACCTATGACACCCGGCTGCTGCGTGGAAGGCGGCCCCAAAACTCCGCCACACAGTCAGCCGTGTTCCGGATTTCTGAGTGTATGGAGGGTCCGTCTTCTGTCTGCAGTACCCGGGATCTCCTAGGAGCCATTCGCGTGACTTCCCTGTGTGCCTTCCAGTGCGGGCTGCCAGGGAAATGTGGGTGTTGGGCTGGAAATGCAGGTACCATCTAGTGCATTCCCCTGGACATGGGAGGTAATTAGCGGACTTCCCCCTGCCAAGGAACACCTGTGAAACCAGGGAGCTTCGTGTAGGTCGGCCCCAAACCTCCCCCACAAAGTCAGCCGTGTTCCAGAATTCTGAGTTTGGGGAGGTTCCGTCTTCTGTCTGCAGCACCCGGGATCTCCTAGTAGCCCTTCGCGTTTCTTCCCCTAGTCCCTCCCAGTGCGGCCTGTCGGGGAATGGCGGGGGTTGGGCTGGAAATGTAGGTAGCATCTAGTGCCTCCCCATGGACAGGGGAGGAAATTAGCGGACTTCCCCCTGCCAGGGAACACCTGTGACACCAGTCAGCTGCGTGGAGGGCGGCCACAAACCTCCCCCACACAGTGAGACGTGTTCCGGAATTCTGATTATGGGGAGGTTCCGTCTTCTGTCTGCAGCACCCGGGATTTTCTAGGAGCCCTTTGCGTGTCTTCCCCGAGTCCCTCCCAGTGCGGGCTGCCAGGGAAAGGCTAGGTTTGGGCTGGAAATACAGGTAGCATCTAGTGCCTCCACCTGGACATGGGAGGTTTTTAGCGGACTTCCCCCTGCCAGGGAACACCTGTGACACCAATCAGCTGCGTGGAGGGCGGCCCCGAACCTCCCCCACACAGTCAGACGTGTTCCGGAATTCTGAGTGTTGGGAGTTTCCGTCTTCAGTCTGCAGCACCCGGGATCTCCTAGGAGCCCTTCGCGTTTCTTCCCCGAGTCCCTCCAACTGCGTGCTGCCGGGGAAAGGCGGGGGTTGGGCTGCAAATGCAGGTAGCATCTAGTGCCTCCCCATGGATAGGGGAGGTAATTAGCGCACTTCCCCCTTCCAGGGAACACCTGTGACACCAGGCAGCTGCGTGGAAGGCGGCCCTAATCCTCCCCCACACAGTCAGCCGTGTTCCGGAATTCTGAGTTTGGGGAGGTTCCGTCTTCTGTCTGCAGCACCCGGGATCTCCTAAGAGAATTTCGCGTGTCTACCCAGAGTCCCTCCCAGTGCAGGCGGCCGGGAAAAGGCGGGGTTTGTGCTGGAAATGCAATTAGCATCTAGTGCCTCCCCCTGGACAGGGGAGGTAATTAGCGTAATTCCCCCTGCAATTGAACACTTGTGACACCAGGAAGCTGCGTGGAGGGCGGCCCCAAACCTCCCCCACACAGTCAGGCGTGTTCCGGAATTCTGAGTGTTGGGAGGTTCCGTCATCTGTCTGTAGGACCCGGGATCTCCTAGGAACCTTCGAGTGTCTTCCCGGAGTCCCTCACAGTGCGGGCTGCCGGGGAAAGGAGGGGTTGGGCTGGAAATGCAGGTAGCTTCTAGTGCATCCTGCTGGACAGGGGAGGTAATTAGCGGACTTCCCCTTTCCATGGAACACCTGTGATACCAGGCAGCTGCGTGGAGGGCGGCCCCAAACATCCGCCACACAGTCAGACGTGTTCCGGAATTCTGAGTGTGGGGAGGTTCCGTCTTCTGTCTGCAGCACCCGGGATTTCCTAGGAGCCATTCGCGAGTCTTCCTCGAGTGCCTCACAGTGCGGGTTGCCTGGGAAAGTCGGGGTTCCGGCTGGAAATGCAGGTAGCATCTAGTGCCTCCCCCTGGACAGGGGAGGAAATTAGCGGAATTTCCCATGCCATGGAACACCTGTGACACCAGGCAGCTGCGTGGAGGGCGGCCCCAAACCTCCCCCACACAGTCAGTCGTGTTCCGGAATTCTGAGTGTCGGGAGGTTCCGTCTTCTGCCTGCAGCATCCGGGATCTCCTAGGAGCCCTTCGCGTGTCTTCCCAGAGTCTCTCCCAGTGCAGGCGGCCGGGAAAATGCGGGGTTTGAGCTGGAAATGCAATTAGCATCTAGTGCCTCCCCGTGGACTGGAGAGGTAATTAGCGTACTTCTCCCTGCTATTGAACACCGGTGACACCAGTCAGCTGCGTCGAAGGCGGCCCCAAACCTTACAAACACTGTCAGCCGAGTTCCGGAATTCTGAGTGTGGGGAGGTCCGTCTTCTGTCTGCAGCACCTGGGATCTCCTAGGAGCCCTACGCGTGTCTTCCCTGAGTTCCTCACATTGCGGTCTGCCTGGGAAATGCGGGGGTTGGGCTGTAAATGCAGGCAGCATCTAGTGCCTCCCCCTGGACAGGGGAGGTAATTAGCGGACTTCCCCCTGCCAGGGACCTTAGCATCTTAGTGCCTCCCCCTGGACAGGGGAGGTAATTAGCGGACTTCCCCCTGCCAGGGAACATTTGTGACACCAGTCAGCTGCGTGGAGGCAGCCCCATCTTCCCCCACACAGTCAGCCGTGTTCCGGAATTCTGAGTTTGGGGAGGTTCCGTCTTCGGACGGCAGCACCCGAGATCTCCTAGGAGCCCTTCGCCTGTCTTCCCCGAGTGCCTCCCGGTGCGGCTGCCAGGGAAGACGGGGGTTGGGCTGGAAATGCCGGTAGCATCTAGTGCCTCCCCCTGGACAGGGGAGGTAATTAGCGGACTTCCCCCTGCGAGGGAACACCTATGACACCTGGCTGCTGCGTGGAAGGCGGCCCCAAAACTCCGCCACACAGTCAGCCTTGTTCCGGATTTCTGAGTGTATGGAGGGTCCGTCTTCTGTCTGCAGTACCCGGGATCTCCTAGGAGCCATTCGCGTGACTTCCCTGTGTGCCTCCCAGTGCGGGCTGCCAGGGAAATGTTGGTGTTGGGCTGGAAATGCAGGTACCATCTAGTGCATTCCCCTGGACATGGGAGGTAATTAGCGGACTTCCCCCTGCCAAGGAACACCTGTGAAACCAGGGAGCTTCGTGTAGGTCGGCCCCAAACCTCCCCCACAAAGTCAGCCGTGTTCCAGAATTCTGAGTTTGGGGAGGTTCCGTCTTCTGTCTGCAGCACCCGGGATCTCCTAGTAGCCCTTCGCGTTTCTTCCCCTAGTCCCTCCCAGTGCGGCCTGTCGGGGAAAGGCGGGGGTTGGGCTGGAAATGCAGGTAGCATCTAGTGCCTCCCCATGGACAGGGGAGGAAATTAGCGGACTTCCCCCTGCCAGGGAACACCTGTGACACCAGTCAGCTGCGTGGAGTGCGGCCCCAAACCTCCCCCACACAGTGAGACATGTTCCGGAATTCTGATTATGGGGAGGTTCCGTCTTCTGTCTGCAGCACCCGGGATTTTCTAGGAGCCCTTTGCGTTTCTTCCCCTAGTCCCTCCCAGTGCGGGCTGCCAGGGAAAGGCTAGGTTTGGGCTGGAAATACAGGTAGCATCTAGTGCCTCCACCTGGACATGGGAGGTTTTAGCGGACTTCCCCCTGCCAGGGAACACCTGTGACAACAATCAGCTGCGTGGAGGGCGGCCCCAAACCTCCCCCACACAGTCAGACGTGTTCCGGAATTCTGATTATGGGGAGGTTCCGTCTTCTGTCTGCAGCACCCGAGATTTTCTAGGAGCCCTTTGCGTGTCTTCCCCGAGTCCCTCCCAGTGCGGGCTGCCAGGGAAAGGCTAGGTTTGGGCTGGAAATACAGGTAGCATCTAGTGCCTCCACCTGGACATGGGAGGTTTTTAGCGGACTTCCCCCTGCCAGGGAACACCTGTGACACCAATCAGCTGCGTGGAGGGCGGCCCCAAACCTCCCCCACACAGTCAGACGTGTTCCGGAATTCTGAGTGTTGGGAGTTTCCGTCTTCAGTCTGCAGCACCCGGGATCTCCTAGGAGCCCTTCGCGTTTCTTCCCCGAGTCCCCCAACTGCGTGCTGCCGGGGAAAGGCGGGGGTTGGGCTGCAAATGCAGGTAGCATCTAGTGCCTCCCCATGGATAGGGGATGTAATTAGCGCACTTCCCCCTTCCAGGGAACACCTGTGACACCAGGCAGCTGCGTGGAAGGCGGCCCTAATCCTCCCCCACACAGTCAGCCGTGTTCCGGAATTCTGAGTTTGGGGAGGTTCCGTCTTCTGTCTGCAGCACCCGGGATCTCCTAAGAGAATTTCGCGTGTCTACCCAGAGTCCCTCCCAGTGCAGGCGGCCGGGAAAAGGCGGGGTTTGTGCTGGAAATGCAATTAGCATCTAGTGCCTCCCCCTGGACATGGGAGGTAATTAGCAGTAATTCCCCCTGCAATTGAACACTTGTGACACCAGGCAGCTGCGTGGAGGGCGGCCCCAAACCTCCCCCACACAGTCAGGCGTGTTCCGGAATTCTGAGTGTTGGGAGGTTCCGTCATCTGTCTGTAGGACCCGGGATCTCCTAGGAACCTTCGAGTGTCTTCCCGGAGTCCCTCACAGTGCGGGCTGCCGGGGAAAGGAGGGGTTGGGCTGGAAATGCAGGTAGCTTCTAGTGCATCCTGCTGGACAGGGGAGGTAATTAGCGGACTTCCCCTTTCCATGGAACACCTGTGATACCAGGCAGCTGCGTGGAGGGCGGCCCCAAACATCCGCCACACAGTCAGACGTGTTCCGGAATTCTGAGTGTGGGGAGGTTCCGTCTTCTGTCTGCAGCACCCGGGATTTCCTAGGAGCCATTCGCGAGTCTTCCTCGAGTGCCTCACAGTGCGGGTTGCCGGGGAAAGTCGGGGTTCCGGCTGGAAATGCAGGTAGCATCTAGTGCCTCCCCCTGGACAGGGGAGGAAATTAGCGGAATTTCCCATGCCATGGAACACCTGTGACACCAGGCAGCTGCGTGGAGGGCGGCCCCAAACCTCCCCCACACAGTCAGGCGTGTTCCGGAATTCTGAGTGTTGGGAGGTTCCGTCATCTGTCTGTAGGACCCGGGATCTCCTAGGAACCTTCGAGTGTCTTCCCGGAGTCCCTCACAGTGCGGGCTGCCGGGGAAAGGAGGGGTTGGGCTGGAAATGCAGGTAGCTTCTAGTGCATCCTGCTGGACAGGGGAGGTAATTAGCGGACTTCCCCTTTCCATGGAACACCTGTGATACCAGGCAGCTGCGTGGAGGGCGGCCCCAAACATCCGCCACACAGTCAGACGTGTTCCGGAATTCTGAGTGTGGGGAGGTTCCGTCTTCTGTCTGCAGCACCCGGGATTTCCTAGGAGCCATTCGCGAGTCTTCCTCGAGTGCCTCACAGTGCGGGTTGCCGGGGAAAGTCGGGGTTCCGGCTGGAAATGCAGGTAGCATCTAGTGCCTCCCCCTGGACAGGGGAGGAAATTAGCGGAATTTCCCATGCCATGGAACACCTGTGACACCAGGCAGCTGCGTGGAGGGCGGCCCCAAACCTCCCCCACACAGTCAGTCGTGTTCCGGAATTCTGAGTGTCGGGAGGTTCCGTCTTCTGCCTGCAGCATCCGGGATCTCCTAGGAGCCCTTCGCGTGTCTTCCCAGAGTCTCTCCCAGTGCAGGCGGCCGGGAAAATGCGGGGTTTGAGCTGGAAATGCAATTAGCATCTAGTGCCTCCCCGTGGACTGGAGAGGTAATTAGCGTACTTCTCCCTGCTATTGAACACCGGTGACACCAGTCAGCTGCGTCGAAGGCGGCCCCAAACCTTACAAACACTGTCAGCCGAGTTCCGGAATTCTGAGTGTGGGGAGGTCCGTCTTCTGTCTGCAGCACCTGGGATCTCCTAGGAGCCCTACGCGTGTCTTCCCTGAGTTCCTCACATTGCGGTCTGCCTGGGAAATGCGGGGGTTGGGCTGTAAATGCAGGCAGCATCTAGTGCCTCCCCCTGGACAGGGGAGGTAATTAGCGGACTTCCCCCTGCCAGGGAACATCTGTGACAGCAGTCAGCTGCGTGGAGGGCGGCCCCAAACCTCCCCCACACAATCAGCCTTGTTCCGGTATTCTGAGTGTGGGGAGGTTCCGTCATCTATATGCAGCACCCGGGATCACCTAGGAGCCCATCGCTTGTCTTCCCCGTGTCCCTTCCAGTGCGGGCTGCAGGGGAAAGGCGGGGGTTGGGCTGGAAATGCAGGTTGCATCTAGTGCCTCCCCCTGGACAGGAGAGGTAATTAGCGGACTTCCCCCTGCCAGGGAACATTTGTGACACCAGTCAGCTGCGTGGAGGGCGGCCCCAATCTTCCCCTACACAGTCAGCCGTGTTCCGGAATTCTGAGTTTGGGGAGGTTCCGTCTTCGGACGGCAGCACCCGAGATCTCCTAGGAGCCCTTCGCCTGTCTTCCCCGAGTCCCTCCCTGTGCGGGCTGCCCGGGAAAGCGGGGGTTGGGCTGGAAATGCAGGTAGCATCTAGTGACTCCCCCTGGACAGGGGAGGTTATTAGCGGAATTCCCCCTGCCAGGGAACAACTGTGACACCAGGCAGCTGCGTGGAGGGCGGCCACAAATCTCCCCACACAGTCAGCCGTGTTCCGGAATTCTGAGTTTGGGGAGGTTCCGTCTTCAGACGGCAGCACCCGAGATCTCCTAGGAGCCCATCGCTAGTCTTCCCCGGGCGCATTCCAGTGCGCGCTGCCGGGGAAAGGCGGGGTTGTGCTGGAAATGCAGGTAGCATCTTGTGCCACCCCCTGGACAAGGAAGGTTATAAGCGGAATTCCCCCTGCCAGGGAACACCTGTGATACCAGGAAGCTGCGTGGGGGGGAGGCCCCAAACCTCCCCCACACAGTCAGCCTTGTGTCGGGATTCTGAGTGTGGGGAGGTTCCGTCTTCTGTCTGCAGCAACCGGGATCTCCTAGGAGCCAATCGCGTGTATTTCCCGAGTCCCTCCATGTGCGGGCTGCCGCGGAAACGCGGGGGTTTGGCTGGAAATGCAGGTAGCATCTAGTGCCTCCCCCTGGACAGGGGAGGTAATTAGCGGACTTCCCCCTGCCAGGAAACATCTGTGACAGCAGGCAGCTGCGTGGAGGGCGGCCCCAAACCTCCCCAACACAGTCAGCCGTGTTCCAGAATTCTGAGTGTGGGGAGGTTCCGTCATGTCTATGCAGCACCCAGGATCAACTAGGAGCCCATCGCGTGTCTTCCCCGTGTGCTTTTCGGTGCGTGCTGCCGGGGAAAGGCGGGGTTTGGGCTGGAAATGCAGGTAGCATCTAGTGCCTCCCCCTGGACAGGGGAGGTAATTAGCGGACTCCCCCTGCAATTGAACACCTGTGACACCAGTCAGCTGCGAGGAGTGCGGCCCCAAACCTCCCCAACACAGTCAGCCGTGTTCCTGAATTCTGAGTGTGGGGAGGTTCCGTCTTCAGTCTGCAGCACCCGGGATCTCCTAGGAGCCCTTCGCGTTTCTTCCCCGAGTCCCTCCAACTGCGTGCTGCCGGGGAAAGGCGGGGGTTGGGCTGCAAATGCAGGTAGCATCTAGTGCCTCCCCATGGATAGGGGAGGTAATTAGCGCACTTCCCCCTTCCAGGGAACACCTGTGACACCAGGCAGCTGCGTGGAAGGCGGCCCTAATCCTCCCCCACACAGTCAGCCGTGTTCCGGAATTCTGAGTTTGGGGAGGTTCCGTCTTCTGTCTGCAGCACCCGGGATCTCCTAAGAGAATTTCGCGTGTCTACCCAGAGTCCCTCCCAGTGCAGGCGGCCGGGAAAAGGCGGGGTTTGTGCTGGAAATGCAATTAGCATCTAGTGCCTCCCCCTGGACAGGGGAGGTAATTAGCGTAATTCCCCCTGCAATTGAACACTTGTGACACCAGGAAGCTGCGTGGAGGGCGGCCCCAAACCTCCCCCACACAGTCAGGCGTGTTCCGGAATTCTGAGTGTTGGGAGGTTCCGTCATCTGTCTGTAGGACCCGGGATCTCCTAGGAACCTTCGAGTGTCTTCCCGGAGTCCCTCACAGTGCGGGCTGCCGGGGAAAGGAGGGGTTGGGCTGGAAATGCAGGTAGCTTCTAGTGCATCCTGCTGGACAGGGGAGGTAATTAGCGGACTTCCCCTTTCCATGGAACACCTGTGATACCAGGCAGCTGCGTGGAGGGCGGCCCCAAACATCCGCCACACAGTCAGACGTGTTCCGGAATTCTGAGTGTGGGGAGGTTCCGTCTTCTGTCTGCAGCACCCGGGATTTCCTAGGAGCCATTCGCGAGTCTTCCTCGAGTGCCTCACAGTGTGGGTTGCCGGGGAAAGTAGGGGTTCCGGCTGGAAATGCAGGTAGCATCTAGTGCCTCCCCCTGGACAGGGGAGGAAATTAGCGGAATTTCCCATGCCATGGAACACCTGTGACACCAGGCAGCTGCGTGGAGGGCGGCCCCAAACCTCCCCCACACAGTCAGTCGTGTTCCGGAATTCTGAGTGTCGGGAGGTTCCGTCTTCTGCCTGCAGCATCCGGGATCTCCTAGGAGCCCTTCGCGTGTCTTCCCAGAGTCTCTCCCAGTGCAGGCGGCCGGGAAAATGCGGGGTTTGAGCTGGAAATGCAATTAGCATCTAGTGCCTCCCCGTGGACTGGAGAGGTAATTAGCGTACTTCTCCCTGCTATTGAACACCGGTGACACCAGTCAGCTGCGTCGAAGGCGGCCCCAAACCTTACAAACACTGTCAGCCGAGTTCCGGAATTCTGAGTGTGGGGAGGTCCGTCTTCTGTCTGCAGCACCTGGGATCTCCTAGGAGCCCTACGCGTGTCTTCCCTGAGTTCCTCACATTGCGGTCTGCCTGGGAAATGCGGGGGTTGGGCTGTAAATGCAGGCAGCATCTAGTGCCTCCCCCTGGACAGGGGAGGTAATTAGCGGACTTCCCCCTGCCAGGGAACATCTGTGACAGCAGTCAGCTGCGTGGAGGGCGGCCCCAAACCTCCCCCACACAATCAGCCTTGTTCCGGTATTCTGAGTGTGGGGAGGTTCCGTCATCTATATGCAGCACCCGGGATCACCTAGGAGCCCATCGCTTGTCTTCCCCGTGTCCCTTCCAGTGCGGGCTGCAGGGGAAAGGCGGGGGTTGGGCTGGAAATGCAGGTTGCATCTAGTGCCTCCCCCTGGACAGGAGAGGTAATTAGCGGACTTCCCCCTGCCAGGGAACATTTGTGACACCAGTCAGCTGCGTGGAGGGCAGCCCCAATCTTCCCCCACACAGTCAGCCGTGTTCCGGAATTCTGAGTTTGGGGAGGTTCCGTCTTCGGACGGCAGCACCCGAGATCTCCTAGGAGCCCTTCGCCTGTCTTCCCCGAGTGCCTCCCGGTGCGGGCTGCCAGGGAAAGACGGGGGTTTGGCTGGAAATGCCGGTAGCATCTAGTGCCTCCCCCTGGACAGGGGAGGTAATTAGCGGACTTCCCCCTGCGAGGGAACACCTATGACACCTGGCTGCTGCGTGGAAGGCGGCCCCAAAACTCCGCCACACAGTCAGCCTTGTTCCGGATTTCTGAGTGTATGGAGGGTCCGTCTTCTGTCTGCAGTACCCGGGATCTCCTAGGAGCCATTCGCGTGACTTCCCTGTGTGCCTCCCAGTGCGGGCTGCCAGGGAAATGTTGGTGTTGGGCTGGAAATGCAGGTACCATCTAGTGCATTCCCCTGGACATGGGAGGTAATTAGCGGACTTCCCCCTGCCAAGGAACACCTGTGAAACCAGGGAGCTTCGTGTAGGTCGGCCCCAAACCTCCCCCACAAAGTCAGCCGTGTTCCAGAATTCTGAGTTTGGGGAGGTTCCGTCTTCTGTCTGCAGCACCCGGGATCTCCTAGTAGCCCTTCGCGTTTCTTCCCCTAGTCCCTCCCAGTGCGGCCTGTCGGGGAAAGGCGGGGGTTGGGCTGGAAATGCAGGTAGCATCTAGTGCCTCCCCATGGACAGGGGAGGAAATTAGCGGACTTCCCCCTGCCAGGGAACACCTGTGACACCAGTCAGCTGCGTGGAGTGCGGCCCCAAACCTCCCCCACACAGTGAGACATGTTCCGGAATTCTGATTATGGGGAGGTTCCGTCTTCTGTCTGCAGCACCCGGGATTTTCTAGGAGCCCTTTGCGTTTCTTCCCCTAGTCCCTCCCAGTGCGGGCTGCCAGGGAAAGGCTAGGTTTGGGCTGGAAATACAGGTAGCATCTAGTGCCTCCACCTGGACATGGGAGGTTTTAGCGGACTTCCCCCTGCCAGGGAACACCTGTGACACCAATCAGCTGCGTGGAGGGCGGCCCCAAACCTCCCCCACACAGTCAGACGTGTTCCGGAATTCTGATTATGGGGAGGTTCCGTCTTCTGTCTGCAGCACCCGAGATTTTCTAGGAGCCCTTTGCGTGTCTTCCCCGAGTCCCTCCCAGTGCGGGCTGCCAGGGAAAGGCTAGGTTTGGGCTGGAAATACAGGTAGCATCTAGTGCCTCCACCTGGACATGGGAGGTTTTTAGCGGACTTCCCCCTGCCAGGGAACACCTGTGACACCAATCAGCTGCGTGGAGGGCGGCCCCAAACCTCCCCCACACAGTCAGACGTGTTCCGGAATTCTGAGTGTTGGGAGTTTCCGTCTTCAGTCTGCAGCACCCGGGATCTCCTAGGAGCCCTTCGCGTTTCTTCCCCGAGTCCCCCAACTGCGTGCTGCCGGGGAAAGGCGGGGGTTGGGCTGCAAATGCAGGTAGCATCTAGTGCCTCCCCATGGATAGGGGATGTAATTAGCGCACTTCCCCCTTCCAGGGAACACCTGTGACACCAGGCAGCTGCGTGGAAGGCGGCCCTAATCCTCCCCCACACAGTCAGCCGTGTTCCGGAATTCTGAGTTTGGGGAGGTTCCGTCTTCTGTCTGCAGCACCCGGGATCTCCTAAGAGAATTTCGCGTGTCTACCCAGAGTCCCTCCCAGTGCAGGCGGCCGGGAAAAGGCGGGGTTTGTGCTGGAAATGCAATTAGCATCTAGTGCCTCCCCCTGGACAGGGGAGGTAATTAGCGTAATTCCCCCTGCAATTGAACACTTGTGACACCAGGCAGCTGCGTGGAGGGCGGCCCCAAACCTCCCCCACACAGTCAGGCGTGTTCCGGAATTCTGAGTGTTGGGAGGTTCCGTCATCTGTCTGTAGGACCCGGGATCTCCTAGGAACCTTCGAGTGTCTTCCCGGAGTCCCTCACAGTGCGGGCTGCCGGGGAAAGGAGGGGTTGGGCTGGAAATGCAGGTAGCTTCTAGTGCATCCTGCTGGACAGGGGAGGTAATTAGCGGACTTCCCCTTTCCATGGAACACCTGTGATACCAGGCAGCTGCGTGGAGGGCGGCCCCAAACATCCGCCACACAGTCAGACGTGTTCCGGAATTCTGAGTGTGGGGAGGTTCCGTCTTCTGTCTGCAGCACCCGGGATTTCCTAGGAGCCATTCGCGAGTCTTCCTCGAGTGCCTCACAGTGCGAGTTGCCGGGGAAAGTCGGGGTTCCGGCTGGAAATGCAGGTAGCATCTAGTGCCTCCCCCTGGACAGGGGAGGAAATTAGCGGAATTTCCCATGCCATGGAACACCTGTGACACCAGGCAGCTGCGTGGAGGGCGGCCCCAAACCTCCCCCACACAGTCAGGCGTGTTCCGGAATTCTGAGTGTTGGGAGGTTCCGTCATCTGTCTGTAGGACCCGGGATCTCCTAGGAACCTTCGAGTGTCTTCCCGGAGTCCCTCACAGTGCGGGCTGCCGGGGAAAGGAGGGGTTGAGCTGGAAATGCAGGTAGCTTCTAGTGCATCCTGCTGGACAGGGGAGGTAATTAGCGGACTTCCCCTTTCCATGGAACACCTGTGATACCAGGCAGCTGCGTGGAGGGCGGCCCCAAACATCCGCCACACAGTCAGACGTGTTCCGGAATTCTGAGTGTGGGGAGGTTCCGTCTTCTGTCTGCAGCACCCGGGATTTCCTAGGAGCCATTCGCGAGTCTTCCTCGAGTGCCTCACAGTGCGGGTTGCCGGGGAAAGTCGGGGTTCCGGCTGGAAATGCAGGTAGCATCTAGTGCCTCCCCCTGGACAGGGGAGGAAATTAGCGGAATTTCCCATGCCATGGAACACCTGTGACACCAGGCAGCTGCGTGGAGGGCGGCCCCAAACCTCCCCCACACAGTCAGTCGTGTTCCGGAATTCTGAGTGTCGGGAGGTTCCGTCTTCTGCCTGCAGCATCCGGGATCTCCTAGGAGCCCTTCGCGTGTCTTCCCAGAGTCTCTCCCAGTGCAGGCGGCCGGGAAAATGCGGGGTTTGAGCTGGAAATGCAATTAGCATCTAGTGCCTCCCCGTGGACTGGAGAGGTAATTAGCGTACTTCTCCCTGCTATTGAACACCGGTGACACCAGTCAGCTGCGTCGAAGGCGGCCCCAAACCTTACAAACACTGTCAGCCGAGTTCCGGAATTCTGAGTGTGGGGAGGTCCGTCTTCTGTCTGCAGCACCTGGGATCTCCTAGGAGCCCTACGCGTGTCTTCCCTGAGTTCCTCACATTGCGGTCTGCCTGGGAAATGCGGGGGTTGGGCTGTAAATGCAGGCAGCATCTAGTGCCTCCCCCTGGACAGGGGAGGTAATTAGCGGACTTCCCCCTGCCAGGGAACATCTGTGACAGCAGTCAGCTGCGTGGAGGGCGGCCCCAAACCTCCCCCACACAATCAGCCTTGTTCCGGTATTCTGAGTGTGGGGAGGTTCCGTCATCTATATGCAGCACCCGGGATCACCTAGGAGCCCATCGCTTGTCTTCCCCGTGTCCCTTCCAGTGCGGGCTGCAGGGGAAAGGCGGGGGTTGGGCTGGAAATGCAGGTTGCATCTAGTGCCTCCCCCTGGACAGGAGAGGTAATTAGCGGACTTCCCCCTGCCAGGGAACATTTGTGACACCAGTCAGCTGCGTGGAGGGCGGCCCCAATCTTCCCCTACACAGTCAGCCGTGTTCCGGAATTCTGAGTTTGGGGAGGTTCCGTCTTCGGACGGCAGCACCCGAGATCTCCTAGGAGCCCTTCGCCTGTCTTCCCCGAGTCCCTCCCTGTGCGGGCTGCCCGGGAAAGCGGGGGTTGGGCTGGAAATGCAGGTAGCATCTAGTGACTCCCCCTGGACAGGGGAGGTTATTAGCGGAATTCCCCCTGCCAGGGAACAACTGTGACACCAGGCAGCTGCGTGGAGGGCGGCCACAAATCTCCCCACACAGTCAGCCGTGTTCCGGAATTCTGAGTTTGGGGAGGTTCCGTCTTCAGACGGCAGCACCCGAGATCTCCTAGGAGCCCATCGCTAGTCTTCCCCGGGCGCATTCCAGTGCGCGCTGCCGGGGAAAGGCGGGGTTGTGCTGGAAATGCAGGTAGCATCTTGTGCCACCCCCTGGACAAGGAAGGTTATAAGCGGAATTCCCCCTGCCAGGGAACACCTGTGATACCAGGAAGCTGCGTGGGGGGGAGGCCCCAAACCTCCCCCACACAGTCAGCCTTGTGTCGGGATTCTGAGTGTGGGGAGGTTCCGTCTTCTGTCTGCAGCAACCGGGATCTCCTAGGAGCCAATCGCGTGTATTTCCCGAGTCCCTCCATGTGCGGGCTGCCGCGGAAACGCGGGGGTTTGGCTGGAAATGCAGGTAGCATCTAGTGCCTCCCCCTGGACAGGGGAGGTAATTAGCGGACTTCCCCCTGCCAGGAAACATCTGTGACAGCAGGCAGCTGCGTGGAGGGCGGCCCCAAACCTCCCCAACACAGTCAGCCGTGTTCCAGAATTCTGAGTGTGGGGAGGTTCCGTCATGTCTATGCAGCACCCAGGATCAACTAGGAGCCCATCGCGTGTCTTCCCCGTGTGCTTTTCGGTGCGTGCTGCCGGGGAAAGGCGGGGTTTGGGCTGGAAATGCAGGTAGCATCTAGTGCCTCCCCCTGGACAGGGGAGGTAATTAGCGGACTCCCCCTGCAATTGAACACCTGTGACACCAGTCAGCTGCGAGGAGTGCGGCCCCAAACCTCCCCAACACAGTCAGCCGTGTTCCTGAATTCTGAGTGTGGGGAGGTTCCGTCTTCTGTCTGCAGCACCCGGGATCTCCTAGGAGCCCTTCGCGTGTCTTCCCCGTGTCCTTTCCAGTGCGGGCTGCCAGGGAAAAGCGGGGGTTGTGCTGGAAATGTAGGTAGAATCTAGTGCCTCCCCCTGGACAGGGGAGGTTCTAAGCGGAATTCCCCCTGCCATGGAACACCTGTGACTCCATGCAGCTGCGAGGGGCGCGGCCCCAAACCTCCCCCAAACAGTCAGCCGTGTTCCGGAATTCTGAGTGTGGGAAGGTTCCGTTTTCTGTCTGCAGCACACGGGATCTCCTTGGAGCCCTTCGCGTGTCTTCCCCGAGTCCCTTCCATTGCGGGCTGCCGGGGAAACGCGGGGGTTGGGCTGGAAATGCAGGTAGCATCTAGTGCATCCCCCTGGACAGGGGTGGAAATTAACGGACTTCTCCCTGCCAGGGAACGTCTGTGACACCAGTCAGCTGCGTGGTGGGAGGTCCCAAAACTCCCCCACACAGTCAGCCTTGTTCCGGAATTCTGAGTGTTGGGAGGTTCCGTCATCTCTATGCAGCACCCGGGATCACCTAGGAGACCATCGCGTGTCTTCCCCGAGTGCCTCCCGGTGCGGGCTGCCAGGGAAAGACGGGGGTTGGGCTGGAAATGCCGGTAGCATCTAGTGCCTCCCCCTGGACAGGGGAGGTAATTAGCGGACTTCCCCCTGCGAGGGAACACCTATGACACCTGGCTGCTGCGTGGAAGGCGGCCCCAAAACTCCGCCACACAGTCAGCCTTGTTCCGGATTTCTGAGTGTATGGAGGGTCCGTCTTCTGTCTGCAGTACCCGGGATCTCCTAGGAGCCATTCGCGTGACTTCCCTGTGTGCCTCCCAGTGCGGGCTGCCAGGGAAATGTGGGTGTTGGGCTGGAAATGCAGGTACCATCTAGTGCATTCCCCTGGACATGGGAGGTAATTAGCGGACTTCCCCCTGCCAAGGAACACCTGTGAAACCAGGGAGCTTCGTGTAGGTCGGCCCCAAACCTCCCCCACAAAGTCAGCCGTGTTCCAGAATTCTGAGTTTGGGGAGGTTCCGTCTTCTGTCTGCAGCACCCGGGATCTCCTAGTAGCCCTTCGCGTTTCTTCCCCTAGTCCCTCCCAGTGCGGCCTGTCGGGGAAAGGCGGGGGTTGGGCTGGAAATGCAGGTAGCATCTAGTGCCTCCCCATGGACAGGGGAGGAAATTAGCGGACTTCCCCCTGCCAGGGAACACCTGTGACACCAGTCAGCTGCGTGGAGTGCGGCCCCAAACCTCCCCCACACAGTGAGACATGTTCCGGAATTCTGATTATGGGGAGGTTCCGTCTTCTGTCTGCAGCACCCGGGATTTTCTAGGAGCCCTTTGCGTGTCTTCCCCGAGTCCCTCCCAGTGCGGGCTGCCAGGGAAAGGCTAGGTTTGGGCTGGAAATACAGGTAGCATCTAGTGCCTCCACCTGGACATGGGAGGTTTTTAGCGGACTTCCCCCTGCCAGGGAACACCTGTGACACCAATCAGCTGCGTGGAGGGCGGCCCCAAACCTCCCCCACACAGTCAGACGTGTTCCGGAATTCTGAGTGTTGGGAGTTTCCGTCTTCAGTCTGCAGCACCCGGGATCTCCTAGGAGCCCTTCGCGTTTCTTCCCCGAGTCCCCCAACTGCGTGCTGCCGGGGAAAGGCGGGGGTTGGGCTGCAAATGCAGGTAGCATCTAGTGCCTCCCCATGGATAGGGGAGGTAATTAGCGCACTTCCCCCTTCCAGGGAACACCTGTGACACCAGGCAGCTGCGTGGAAGGCGGCTCTAATCCTCCCCCACACAGTCAGCCGTGTTCCGGAATTCTGAGTTTGGGGAGGTTCCGTCTTCTGTCTGCAGCACCCGGGATCTCCTAAGAGAATTTCGCGTGTCTACCCAGAGTCCCTCCCAGTGCAGGCGGCCGGGAAAAGGCGGGGTTTGTGCTGGAAATGCAATTAGCATCTAGTGCCTCCCCCTGGACAGGGGAGGTAATTAGCGTAATTCCCCCTGCAATTGAACACTTGTGACACCAGGCAGCTGCGTGGAGGGCGGCCCCAAACCTCCCCCACACAGTCAGGCGTGTTCCGGAATTCTGAGTGTTGGGAGGTTCCGTCATCTGTCTGTAGGACCCGGGATCTCCTAGGAACCTTCGAGTGTCTTCCCGGAGTCCCTCACAGTGCGGGCTGCCGGGGAAAGGAGAGGTTGGGCTGGAAATGCAGGTAGCTTCTAGTGCATCCTGCTGGACAGGGGAGGTAATTAGCGGACTTCCCCTTTCCATGGAACACCTGTGATACCAGGCAGCTGCGTGGAGGGCGGCCCCAAACATCCGCCACACAGTCAGACGTGTTCCGGAATTCTGAGTGTGGGGAGGTTCCGTCTTCTGTCTGCAGCACCCGGGATTTCCTAGGAGCCATTCGCGAGTCTTCCTCGAGTGCCTCACAGTGCGGGTTGCCGGGGAAAGTCGGGGTTCCGGCTGGAAATGCAGGTAGCATCTAGTGCCTCCCCCTGGACAGGGGAGGAAATTAGCAGAATTTCCCATGCCATGGAACACCTGTGACACCAGGCAGCTGCGTGGAGGGCGGCCCCAAACCTCCCCCACACAGTCAGGCGTGTTCCGGAATTCTGAGTGTTGGGAGGTTCCGTCATCTGTCTGTAGGACCCGGGATCTCCTAGGAACCTTCGAGTGTCTTCCCGGAGTCCCTCACAGTGCGGGCTGCCGGGGAAAGGAGGGGTTGGGCTGGAAATGCAGGTAGCTTCTAGTGCATCCTGCTGGACAGGGGAGGTAATTAGCGGACTTCCCCTTTCCATGGAACACCTGTGATACCAGGCAGCTGCGTGGAGGGCGGCCCCAAACATCCGCCACACAGTCAGACGTGTTCCGGAATTCTGAGTGTGGGGAGGTTCCGTCTTCTGTCTGCAGCACCCGGGATTTCCTAGGAGCCATTCGCGAGTCTTCCTCGAGTGCCTCACAGTGTGGGTTGCCGGGGAAAGTCGGGGTTCCGGCTGGAAATGCAGGTAGCATCTAGTGCCTCCCCCTGGACAGGGGAGGAAATTAGCGGAATTTCCCATGCCATGGAACACCTGTGACACCAGGCAGCTGCGTGGAGGGCGGCCCCAAACCTCCCCCACACAGTCAGTCGTGTTCCGGAATTCTGAGTGTCGGGAGGTTCCGTCTTCTGCCTGCAGCATCCGGGATCTCCTAGGAGCCCTTCGCGTGTCTTCCCAGAGTCTCTCCCAGTGCAGGCGGCCGGGAAAATGCGGGGTTTGAGCTGGAAATGCAATTAGCATCTAGTGCCTCCCCGTGGACTGGAGAGGTAATTAGCGTACTTCTCCCTGCTATTGAACACCGGTGACACCAGTCAGCTGCGTCGAAGGCGGCCCCAAACCTTACAAACACTGTCAGCCGAGTTCCGGAATTCTGAGTGTGGGGAGGTCCGTCTTCTGTCTGCAGCACCTGGGATCTCCTAGGAGCCCTACGCGTGTCTTCCCTGAGTTCCTCACATTGCGGTCTGCCTGGGAAATGCGGGGGTTGGGCTGTAAATGCAGGCAGCATCTAGTGCCTCCCCCTGGACAGGGGAGGTAATTAGCGGACTTCCCCCTGCCAGGGAACATCTGTGACAGCAGTCAGCTGCGTGGAGGGCGGCCCCAAACCTCCCCCACACAATCAGCCTTGTTCCGGTATTCTGAGTGTGGGGAGGTTCCGTCATCTATATGCAGCACCCGGGATCACCTAGGAGCCCATCGCTTGTCTTCCCCGTGTCCCTTCCAGTGCGGGCTGCAGGGGAAAGGCGGGGGTTGGGCTGGAAATGCAGGTTGCATCTAGTGCCTCCCCCTGGACAGGAGAGGTAATTAGCGGACTTCCCCCTGCCAGGGAACATTTGTGACACCAGTCAGCTGCGTGGAGGGCGGCCCCAATCTTCCCCCACACAGTCAGCCGTGTTCCGGAATTCTGAGTTTGGGGAGGTTCCGTCTTCGGACGGCAGCACCCGAGATCTCCTAGGAGCCCTTCGCCTGTCTTCCCCGAGTCCCTCCCTGTGCGGGCTGCCCGGGAAAGCGGGGGTTGGGCTGGAAATGCAGGTAGCATCTAGTGACTCCCCCTGGACAGGGGAGGTTATTAGCGGAATTCCCCCTGCCAGGGAACAACTGTGACACCAGGCAGCTGCGTGGAGGGCGGCCACAAATCTCCCCACACAGTCAGCCGTGTTCCGGAATTCTGAGTTTGGGGAGGTTCCGTCTTCAGACGGCAGCACCCGAGATCTCCTAGGAGCCCATCGCTAGTCTTCCCCGGGCGCATTCCAGTGCGCGCTGCCGGGGAAAGGCGGGGTTGTGCTGGAAATGCAGGTAGCATCTTGTGCCACCCCCTGGACAAGGAAGGTTATAAGCGGAATTCCCCCTGCCAGGGAACACCTGTGATACCAGGAAGCTGCGTGGGGGGGAGGCCCCAAACCTCCCCCACACAGTCAGCCTTGTGTCGGGATTCTGAGTGTGGGGAGGTTCCGTCTTCTGTCTGCAGCAACCGGGATCTCCTAGGAGCCAATCGCGTGTATTTCCCGAGTCCCTCCATGTGCGGGCTGCCGCGGAAACGCGGGGGTTTGGCTGGAAATGCAGGTAGCATCTAGTGCCTCCCCCTGGACAGGGGAGGTAATTAGCGGACTTCCCCCTGCCAGGAAACATCTGTGACAGCAGGCAGCTGCGTGGAGGGCGGCCCCAAACCTCCCCAACACAGTCAGCCGTGTTCCAGAATTCTGAGTGTGGGGAGGTTCCGTCATGTCTATGCAGCACCCAGGATCAACTAGGAGCCCATCGCGTGTCTTCCCCGTGTGCTTTTCGGTGCGTGCTGCCGGGGAAAGGCGGGGTTTGGGCTGGAAATGCAGGTAGCATCTAGTGCCTCCCCCTGGACAGGGGAGGTAATTAGCGGACTCCCCCTGCAATTGAACACCTGTGACACCAGTCAGCTGCGAGGAGTGCGGCCCCAAACCTCCCCAACACAGTCAGCCGTGTTCCTGAATTCTGAGTGTGGGGAGGTTCCGTCTTCTGTCTGCAGCACCCGGGATCTCCTAGGAGCCCTTCGCGTGTCTTCCCCGTGTCCTTCCCAGTGCGGGCTGCCAGGGAAAAGCGGGGGTTGTGCTGGAAATGTAGGTAGAATCTAGTGCCTCCCCCTGGACAGGGGAGGTTCTAAGCGGAATTCCCCCTGCCATGGAACACCTGTGACTCCATGCAGCTGCGAGGGGCGCGGCCCCAAACCTCCCCCAAACAGTCAGCCGTGTTCCGGAATTCTGAGTGTGGGAAGGTTCCGTTTTCTGTCTGCAGCACACGGGATCTCCTTGGAGCCCTTCGCGTGTCTTCCCCGAGTCCCTTCCATTGCGGGCTGCCGGGGAAACGCGGGGGTTGGGCTGGAAATGCAGGTAGCATCTAGTGCATCCCCCTGGACAGGGGTGGAAATTAACGGACTTCTCCCTGCCAGGGAACGTCTGTGACACCAGTCAGCTGCGTGGTGGGAGGTCCCAAAACTCCCCCACACAGTCAGCCTTGTTCCGGAATTCTGAGTGTTGGGAGGTTCCGTCATCTCTATGCAGCACCCGGGATCACCTAGGAGACCATCGCGTGTCTTCCCCGAGTGCCTCCCGGTGCGGGCTGCCAGGGAAAGACGGGGGTTGGGCTGGAAATGCCGGTAGCATCTAGTGCCTCCCCCTGGACAGGGGAGGTAATTAGCGGACTTCCCCCTGCGAGGGAACACCTATGACACCTGGCTGCTGCGTGGAAGGCGGCCCCAAAACTCCGCCACACAGTCAGCCTTGTTCCGGATTTCTGAGTGTATGGAGGGTCCGTCTTCTGTCTGCAGTACCCGGGATCTCCTAGGAGCCATTCGCGTGACTTCCCTGTGTGCCTCCCAGTGCGGGCTGCCAGGGAAATGTGGGTGTTGGGCTGGAAATGCAGGTACCATCTAGTGCATTCCCCTGGACATGGGAGGTAATTAGCGGACTTCCCCCTGCCAAGGAACACCTGTGAAACCAGGGAGCTTCGTGTAGGTCGGCCCCAAACCTCCCCCACAAAGTCAGCCGTGTTCCAGAATTCTGAGTTTGGGGAGGTTCCGTCTTCTGTCTGCAGCACCCGGGATCTCCTAGGAGCCCTTCGCGTGTCTTCCCCGAGTCCCTCCCATTGCCGGCTGCCAGGGAAAGGCGGGGGTTGAGCTGGAAATGCAGGTAGCATCTAGTGCCTCCACCTGGACAGGGGAGGTAATTAGCGGACTTCCCCTTGCGGGGAACACATGTGACACCAGGCAGCTGCATGGAGGTCGGCCCCAAAACTCCACGACACAGTCAGACGTGTTCCGGAATTCTGAGTGTGGGGAGGTTCCGTCTTCTGTCTGCAGCACCCGGGATCTCCTAGGAGACCTTCGCGTGTCTTCCCCGAGTCCCTCCCAATGCGGGCTGCCGGGGAAATGCCGGGGTTGGGCTGGAATTGCAGGTAGCATCTAGTGCATCCCACTGGACAGGCTAGGTAATTAGCGGACTTCACCCTGCCGGGGAACACCTGTGACACCAGGCAGCTTCGTGGAGTTCAGCCCCAGATCTCCCTCACACAGTCAGCCGTGTTCTGGAATTCTGAGTGTGGGGAGGTACCGTCTTCTGGCTGCAGCAACCGGGATCACCTAGGAGCCCTTCGCGTGTCTTCCCCGTGTCCCTCCCTGTGCGGGCTGCCGGGGAAAGTTGGGGGTTGGGCTGGAAATGCAGGTAGCATCTAGTGCCTCCCCCTGGAAAGGGAGGTAATTAGCGGAATTTCCCCTGCCAGGGAACACCTGTGACACCAGTCAGCTGCGTGGAAGGCTGCCCCAAACCTCCCCCACACAGTGAGACGTGTTCCGGAATTCTGATTATGGGGAGGTTCCGTCTTCTGTGTGCAGCACCCGGGATCTCCTAGGAGCCCTTCGCGTGTCTTCCAAGAGTGCCTCCCAGTTCGGGCTGCCAGGGAAATCGGGGGTTTGGCTGGAAATGCAGGTAGAACCTAGTGACTCCCCATGTAGAGGGGAGGTAATTAGCGGACTTCCCCCTGAGAGTGAACAGCTGTGAACTCAGGCATCCGCGTGGAGGGCGGCCCTAAACCTCACCAACACAGTCAGATGTGTTCCGGAATTCTGAGTGTGGGGAGGTTCCGTCTTCTGTCTGCAGCACCCGGGATCTCCTAGGAGCCCTTCGCGATGCTTCCCCGAGTGCCTCACATTGTGGGATGCCGGGGAAAGGCGGGGGATGGCCTGGAAATGCAGGTAGCATCTAGTGCATCCCCCTGGACATGGGAGGTTATTAGCGGAATTCCCCCTGCCAGGGAACACCTGTGACACCAAGCAGCTGCGTGGAGGGCGTCACCAAACCTCCCCCACACAGTCAGACATGTTCCGTAATTCTGAAGGTTGGGAGTTTCCGTCTTCAGTCTGCAGCACCCGGGATCTCCTAGGAGCCCTTCGCGTTTCTTCCCCGAGTCCCTCCAACTGCGTGCTGGCGGAGAAAGGCGGGGGTTGGGCTGCAAATGCAGGTAGCATCTAGTGCCTCCCCCTGGACAGGGGAGATAATTAGCGGACTTCCCCCTGCCAGGGAACACCTGTGACACCAGGCAGCTGCGTGGAGGGCGGCCCCGAACCTCCCCCACACAGTCAGACTTGTTCCGTAATTCTGTGTGTGGGGAGGTTCCGTCTTCTGTCTACAGCACCCGGGATATCCTAGGAGCGCTTCGCGTGTCTTCCCCGAGTCCCTCCCACTGCGGGCGGCCAGGGAAAGGCGGGGGTTTACCTGAAAAATCAGGTAGCAACTAGTGCCTCCCCCTGGACTGTGGAGGTAATTAGCGGACTTCCCCCTGCCAGGGAACACCTGTGACACCAGGCAGCTGCGTGGAGGGCGGCCCCAAATTTCCGCCACCCACTAAGCCGTGTTCCGGGATTCTGAGTGTGGGGAGATTCCGGCTTCGGTGTGCAGCACCCGAGATCTCCTAGGAGCCCATCGCTTGTCTTCCCCGTGTCCCTTCCTGTGCGGGCTGCCAGGGAAAGGCGGGGTTTGGGCTGGAAATGCAGGTAGCATCTAGTGCCTCCCCCTGTACAGGGAAGTAATTAGGTGACTTCCCCCTGTCAGGGAACATTTGTGACACCAGTCAGCTGCGTGGAGGGCGGCCCCAATCTTCCCCCACACAGTCAGGCGTGTTCCTGGACATCTGAGTGTGGGGAGGTTCCGTCATCTTTATGCAGTATCCGGGAACACCTAGGAGCCCATCGCGTTTCTTCCCCGAGTGCCTCCCGGTGCGGGCTGCCAGGGAAAGACGGGGGTTGGTCTGGAAATGCCGGTAGCATCTAGTGCCTCCCCCTGGACAGGGGAGGTAATTAGCGGACTTCCCCCTGCGAGGGAACACCTATGACACCCGGCTGCTGCGTGGAAGGCGGCCCCAAAACTCCGCCACACAGTCAGCCGTGTTCCGGATTTCTGAGTGTATGGAGGGTCCGTCTTCTGTCTGCAGTACCCGGGATCTCCTAGGAGCCATTCGCGTGACTTCCCTGTGTGCCTTCCAGTGCGGGCTGCCAGGGAAATGTGGGTGTTGGGCTGGAAATGCAGGTACCATCTAGTGCATTCCCCTGGACATGGGAGGTAATTAGCGGACTTCCCCCTGCCAAGGAACACCTGTGAAACCAGGGAGCTTCGTGTAGGTCGGCCCCAAACCTCCCCCACAAAGTCAGCCGTGTTCCAGAATTCTGAGTTTGGGGAGGTTCCGTCTTCTGTCTGCAGCACCCGGGATCTCCTAGTAGCCCTTCGCGTTTCTTCCCCTAGTCCCTCCCAGTGCGGCCTGTCGGGGAAAGGCGGGGGTTGGGCTGGAAATGTAGGTAGCATCTAGTGCCTCCCCATGGACAGGGGAGGAAATTAGCGGACTTCCCCCTGCCAGGGAACACCTGTGACACCAGTCAGCTGCGTGGAGGGCGGCCACAAACCTCCCCCACACAGTGAGACGTGTTCCGGAATTCTGATTATGGGGAGGTTCCGTCTTCTGTCTGCAGCACCCGGGATTTTCTAGGAGCCCTTTGCGTGTCTTCCCCGAGTCCCTCCCAGTGCGGGCTGCCAGGGAAAGGCTAGGTTTGGGCTGGAAATACAGGTAGCATCTAGTGCCTCCACCTGGACATGGGAGGTTTTTAGCGGACTTCCCCCTGCCAGGGAACACCTGTGACACCAATCAGCTGCGTGGAGGGCGGCCCCGAACCTCCCCCACACAGTCAGACGTGTTCCGGAATTCTGAGTGTTGGGAGTTTCCGTCTTCAGTCTGCAGCACCCGGGATCTCCTAGGAGCCCTTCGCGTTTCTTCCCCGAGTCCCTCCAACTGCGTGCTGCCGGGGAAAGGCGGGGGTTGGGCTGCAAATGCAGGTAGCATCTAGTGCCTCCCCATGGATAGGGGAGGTAATTAGCGCACTTCCCCCTTCCAGGGA
This sequence comes from Camelus ferus, assembly GCF_009834535.1. Taxonomy (NCBI): domain Eukaryota; kingdom Metazoa; phylum Chordata; class Mammalia; order Artiodactyla; family Camelidae; genus Camelus; species Camelus ferus. The sequence continues at coordinate 88,420 of NW_022589678.1, read as the reverse complement.
ACACCTGTGACACCAGGCAGCTGCGTGGAAGGCGGCCCTAATCCTCCCCCACACAGTCAGCCGTGTTCCGGAATTCTGAGTTTGGGGAGGTTCCGTCTTCTGTCTGCAGCACCCGGGATCTCCTAAGAGAATTTCGCGTGTCTACCCAGAGTCCCTCCCAGTGCAGGCGGCCGGGAAAAGGCGGGGTTTGTGCTGGAAATGCAATTAGCATCTAGTGCCTCCCCCTGGACAGGGGAGGTAATTAGCGTAATTCCCCCTGCAATTGAACACTTGTGACACCAGGAAGCTGCGTGGAGGGCGGCCCCAAACCTCCCCCACACAGTCAGGCGTGTTCCGGAATTCTGAGTGTTGGGAGGTTCCGTCATCTGTCTGTAGGACCCGGGATCTCCTAGGAACCTTCGAGTGTCTTCCCGGAGTCCCTCACAGTGCGGGCTGCCGGGGAAAGGAGGGGTTGGGCTGGAAATGCAGGTAGCTTCTAGTGCATCCTGCTGGACAGGGGAGGTAATTAGCGGACTTCCCCTTTCCATGGAACACCTGTGATACCAGGCAGCTGCGTGGAGGGCGGCCCCAAACATCCGCCACACAGTCAGACGTGTTCCGGAATTCTGAGTGTGGGGAGGTTCCGTCTTCTGTCTGCAGCACCCGGGATTTCCTAGGAGCCATTCGCGAGTCTTCCTCGAGTGCCTCACAGTGCGGGTTGCCTGGGAAAGTCGGGGTTCCGGCTGGAAATGCAGGTAGCATCTAGTGCCTCCCCCTGGACAGGGGAGGAAATTAGCGGAATTTCCCATGCCATGGAACACCTGTGACACCAGGCAGCTGCGTGGAGGGCGGCCCCAAACCTCCCCCACACAGTCAGTCGTGTTCCGGAATTCTGAGTGTCGGGAGGTTCCGTCTTCTGCCTGCAGCATCCGGGATCTCCTAGGAGCCCTTCGCGTGTCTTCCCAGAGTCTCTCCCAGTGCAGGCGGCCGGGAAAATGCGGGGTTTGAGCTGGAAATGCAATTAGCATCTAGTGCCTCCCCGTGGACTGGAGAGGTAATTAGCGTACTTCTCCCTGCTATTGAACACCGGTGACACCAGTCAGCTGCGTCGAAGGCGGCCCCAAACCTTACAAACACTGTCAGCCGAGTTCCGGAATTCTGAGTGTGGGGAGGTCCGTCTTCTGTCTGCAGCACCTGGGATCTCCTAGGAGCCCTACGCGTGTCTTCCCTGAGTTCCTCACATTGCGGTCTGCCTGGGAAATGCGGGGGTTGGGCTGTAAATGCAGGCAGCATCTAGTGCCTCCCCCTGGACAGGGGAGGTAATTAGCGGACTTCCCCCTGCCAGGGAACATCTGTGACAGCAGTCAGCTGCGTGGAGGGCGGCCCCAAACCTCCCCCACACAATCAGCCTTGTTCCGGTATTCTGAGTGTGGGGAGGTTCCGTCATCTATATGCAGCACCCGGGATCACCTAGGAGCCCATCGCTTGTCTTCCCCGTGTCCCTTCCAGTGCGGGCTGCAGGGGAAAGGCGGGGGTTGGGCTGGAAATGCAGGTTGCATCTAGTGCCTCCCCCTGGACAGGAGAGGTAATTAGCGGACTTCCCCCTGCCAGGGAACATTTGTGACACCAGTCAGCTGCGTGGAGGGCGGCCCCAATCTTCCCCCACACAGTCAGCCGTGTTCCGGAATTCTGAGTTTGGGGAGGTTCCGTCTTCGGACGGCAGCACCCGAGATCTCCTAGGAGCCCTTCGCCTGTCTTCCCCGAGTCCCTCCCTGTGCGGGCTGCCCGGGAAAGCGGGGGTTGGGCTGGAAATGCAGGTAGCATCTAGTGACTCCCCCTGGACAGGGGAGGTTATTAGCGGAATTCCCCCTGCCAGGGAACAACTGTGACACCAGGAAGCTGCGTGGAGGGCGGCCACAAATCTCCCCACACAGTCAGCCGTGTTCCGGAATTCTGAGTTTGGGGAGGTTCCGTCTTCAGACGGCAGCACCCGAGATCTCCTAGGAGCCCATCGCTAGTCTTCCCCGGGCGCATTCCAGTGCGCGCTGTCGGGGAAAGGCGGGGTTGTGCTGGAAATGCAGGTAGCATCTTGTGCCACCCCCTGGACAAGGAAGGTTATAAGCGGAATTCCCCCTGCCAGGGAACACCTGTGATACCAGGAAGCTGCATGGGGGGGAGGCCCCAAACCTCCCCCACACAGTCAGCCTTGTGTCGGGATTCTGAGTGTGGGGAGGTTCCGTCTTCTGTCTGCAGCAACCGGGATCTCCTAGGAGCCAATCGCGTGTATTTCCCGAGTCCCTCCATGTGCGGGCTGCCGCGGAAACGCGGGGGTTTGGCTGGAAATGCAGGTAGCATCTAGTGCCTCCCCCTGGACAGGGGAGGTAATTAGCGGACTTCCCCCTGCCAGGAAACATCTGTGACAGCAGGCAGCTGCGTGGAGGGCGGCCCCAAACCTCCCCAACACAGTCAGCCGTGTTCCAGAATTCTGAGTGTGGGGAGGTTCCGTCATGTCTATGCAGCACCCAGGATCAACTAGGAGCCCATCGCGTGTCTTCCCCGTGTGCTTTTCGGTGCGTGCTGCCGGGGAAAGGCGGGGTTTGGGCTGGAAATGCAGGTAGCATCTAGTGCCTCCCCCTGGACAGGGGAGGTAATTAGCGGACTCCCCCTGCAATTGAACACCTGTGACACCAGTCAGCTGCGAGGAGTGCGGCCCCAAACCTCCCCAACACAGTCAGCCGTGTTCCTGAATTCTGAGTGTGGGGAGGTTCCGTCTTCTGTCTGCAGCACCCGGGATCTCCTAGGAGCCCTTCGCGTGTCTTCCCCGTGTCCTTTCCAGTGCGGGCTGCCAGGGAAAAGCGGGGGTTGTGCTGGAAATGTAGGTAGAATCTAGTGCCTCCCCCTGGACAGGGGAGGTTCTAAGCGGAATTCCCCCTGCCATGGAACACCTGTGACTCCATGCAGCTGCGAGGGGCGCGGCCCCAAACCTCCCCCAAACAGTCAGCCGTGTTCCGGAATTCTGAGTGTGGGAAGGTTCCGTTTTCTGTCTGCAGCACACGGGATCTCCTTGGAGCCCTTCGCGTGTCTTCCCCGAGTCCCTTCCATTGCGGGCTGCCGGGGAAACGCGGGGGTTGGGCTGGAAATGCAGGTAGCATCTAGTGCATCCCCCTGGACAGGGGTGGAAATTAACGGACTTCTCCCTGCCAGGGAACGTCTGTGACACCAGTCAGCTGCGTGGTGGGAGGTCCCAAAACTCCCCCACACAGTCAGCCTTGTTCCGGAATTCTGAGTGTTGGGAGGTTCCGTCATCTCTATGCAGCACCCGGGATCACCTAGGAGACCATCGCGTGTCTTCCCCGAGTGCCTCCCGGTGCGGGCTGCCAGGGAAAGACGGGGGTTGGGCTGGAAATGCCGGTAGCATCTAGTGCCTCCCCCTGGACAGGGGAGGTAATTAGCGGACTTCCCCCTGCGAGGGAACACCTATGACACCTGGCTGCTGCGTGGAAGGCGGCCCCAAAACTCCGCCACACAGTCAGCCTTGTTCCGGATTTCTGAGTGTATGGAGGGTCCGTCTTCTGTCTGCAGTACCCGGGATCTCCTAGGAGCCATTCGCGTGACTTCCCTGTGTGCCTCCCAGTGCGGGCTGCCAGGGAAATGTGGGTGTTGGGCTGGAAATGCAGGTACCATCTAGTGCATTCCCCTGGACATGGGAGGTAATTAGCGGACTTCCCCCTGCCAAGGAACACCTGTGAAACCAGGGAGCTTCGTGTAGGTCGGCCCCAAACCTCCCCCACAAAGTCAGCCGTGTTCCAGAATTCTGAGTTTGGGGAGGTTCCGTCTTCTGTCTGCAGCACCCGGGATCTCCTAGTAGCCCTTCGCGTTTCTTCCCCTAGTCCCTCCCAGTGCGGCCTGTCGGGGAAAGGCGGGGGTTGGGCTGGAAATGCAGGTAGCATCTAGTGCCTCCCCATGGACAGGGGAGGAAATTAGCGGACTTCCCCCTGCCAGGGAACACCTGTGACACCAGTCAGCTGCGTGGAGTGCGGCCCCAAACCTCCCCCACACAGTGAGACATGTTCCGGAATTCTGATTATGGGGAGGTTCCGTCTTCTGTCTGCAGCACCCGGGATTTTCTAGGAGCCCTTTGCGTTTCTTCCCCTAGTCCCTCCCAGTGCGGGCTGCCAGGGAAAGGCTAGGTTTGGGCTGGAAATACAGGTAGCATCTAGTGCCTCCACCTGGACATGGGAGGTTTTAGCGGACTTCCCCCTGCCAGGGAACACCTGTGACACCAATCAGCTGCGTGGAGGGCGGCCCCAAACCTCCCCCACACAGTCAGACGTGTTCCGGAATTCTGATTATGGGGAGGTTCCGTCTTCTGTCTGCAGCACCCGAGATTTTCTAGGAGCCCTTTGCGTGTCTTCCCCGAGTCCCTCCCAGTGCGGGCTGCCAGGGAAAGGCTAGGTTTGGGCTGGAAATACAGGTAGCATCTAGTGCCTCCACCTGGACATGGGAGGTTTTTAGCGGACTTCCCCCTGCCAGGGAACACCTGTGACACCAATCAGCTGCGTGGAGGGCGGCCCCAAACCTCCCCCACACAGTCAGACGTGTTCCGGAATTCTGAGTGTTGGGAGTTTCCGTCTTCAGTCTGCAGCACCCGGGATCTCCTAGGAGCCCTTCGCGTTTCTTCCCCGAGTCCCCCAACTGCGTGCTGCCGGGGAAAGGCGGGGGTTGGGCTGCAAATGCAGGTAGCATCTAGTGCCTCCCCATGGATAGGGGATGTAATTAGCGCACTTCCCCCTTCCAGGGAACACCTGTGACACCAGGCAGCTGCGTGGAAGGCGGCCCTAATCCTCCCCCACACAGTCAGCCGTGTTCCGGAATTCTGAGTTTGGGGAGGTTCCGTCTTCTGTCTGCAGCACCCGGGATCTCCTAAGAGAATTTCGCGTGTCTACCCAGAGTCCCTCCCAGTGCAGGCGGCCGGGAAAAGGCGGGGTTTGTGCTGGAAATGCAATTAGCATCTAGTGCCTCCCCCTGGACAGGGGAGGTAATTAGCGTAATTCCCCCTGCAATTGAACACTTGTGACACCAGGCAGCTGCGTGGAGGGCGGCCCCAAACCTCCCCCACACAGTCAGGCGTGTTCCGGAATTCTGAGTGTTGGGAGGTTCCGTCATCTGTCTGTAGGACCCGGGATCTCCTAGGAACCTTCGAGTGTCTTCCCGGAGTCCCTCACAGTGCGGGCTGCCGGGGAAAGGAGGGGTTGGGCTGGAAATGCAGGTAGCTTCTAGTGCATCCTGCTGGACAGGGGAGGTAATTAGCGGACTTCCCCTTTCCATGGAACACCTGTGATACCAGGCAGCTGCGTGGAGGGCGGCCCCAAACATCCGCCACACAGTCAGACGTGTTCCGGAATTCTGAGTGTGGGGAGGTTCCGTCTTCTGTCTGCAGCACCCGGGATTTCCTAGGAGCCATTCGCGAGTCTTCCTCGAGTGCCTCACAGTGCGGGTTGCCGGGGAAAGTCGGGGTTCCGGCTGGAAATGCAGGTAGCATCTAGTGCCTCCCCCTGGACAGGGGAGGAAATTAGCGGAATTTCCCATGCCATGGAACACCTGTGACACCAGGCAGCTGCGTGGAGGGCGGCCCCAAACCTCCCCCACACAGTCAGGCGTGTTCCGGAATTCTGAGTGTTGGGAGGTTCCGTCATCTGTCTGTAGGACCCGGGATCTCCTAGGAACCTTCGAGTGTCTTCCCGGAGTCCCTCACAGTGCGGGCTGCCGGGGAAAGGAGGGGTTGGGCTGGAAATGCAGGTAGCTTCTAGTGCATCCTGCTGGACAGGGGAGGTAATTAGCGGACTTCCCCTTTCCATGGAACACCTGTGATACCAGGCAGCTGCGTGGAGGGCGGCCCCAAACATCCGCCACACAGTCAGACGTGTTCCGGAATTCTGAGTGTGGGGAGGTTCCGTCTTCTGTCTGCAGCACCCGGGATTTCCTAGGAGCCATTCGCGAGTCTTCCTCGAGTGCCTCACAGTGCGGGTTGCCGGGGAAAGTCGGGGTTCCGGCTGGAAATGCAGGTAGCATCTAGTGCCTCCCCCTGGACAGGGGAGGAAATTAGCGGAATTTCCCATGCCATGGAACACCTGTGACACCAGGCAGCTGCGTGGAGGGCGGCCCCAAACCTCCCCCACACAGTCAGTCGTGTTCCGGAATTCTGAGTGTCGGGAGGTTCCGTCTTCTGCCTGCAGCATCCGGGATCTCCTAGGAGCCCTTCGCGTGTCTTCCCAGAGTCTCTCCCAGTGCAGGCGGCCGGGAAAATGCGGGGTTTGAGCTGGAAATGCAATTAGCATCTAGTGCCTCCCCGTGGACTGGAGAGGTAATTAGCGTACTTCTCCCTGCTATTGAACACCGGTGACACCAGTCAGCTGCGTCGAAGGCGGCCCCAAACCTTACAAACACTGTCAGCCGAGTTCCGGAATTCTGAGTGTGGGGAGGTCCGTCTTCTGTCTGCAGCACCTGGGATCTCCTAGGAGCCCTACGCGTGTCTTCCCTGAGTTCCTCACATTGCGGTCTGCCTGGGAAATGCGGGGGTTGGGCTGTAAATGCAGGCAGCATCTAGTGCCTCCCCCTGGACAGGGGAGGTAATTAGCGGACTTCCCCCTGCCAGGGAACATCTGTGACAGCAGTCAGCTGCGTGGAGGGCGGCCCCAAACCTCCCCCACACAATCAGCCTTGTTCCGGTATTCTGAGTGTGGGGAGGTTCCGTCATCTATATGCAGCACCCGGGATCACCTAGGAGCCCATCGCTTGTCTTCCCCGTGTCCCTTCCAGTGCGGGCTGCAGGGGAAAGGCGGGGGTTGGGCTGGAAATGCAGGTTGCATCTAGTGCCTCCCCCTGGACAGGAGAGGTAATTAGCGGACTTCCCCCTGCCAGGGAACATTTGTGACACCAGTCAGCTGCGTGGAGGGCGGCCCCAATCTTCCCCTACACAGTCAGCCGTGTTCCGGAATTCTGAGTTTGGGGAGGTTCCGTCTTCGGACGGCAGCACCCGAGATCTCCTAGGAGCCCTTCGCCTGTCTTCCCCGAGTCCCTCCCTGTGCGGGCTGCCCGGGAAAGCGGGGGTTGGGCTGGAAATGCAGGTAGCATCTAGTGACTCCCCCTGGACAGGGGAGGTTATTAGCGGAATTCCCCCTGCCAGGGAACAACTGTGACACCAGGCAGCTGCGTGGAGGGCGGCCACAAATCTCCCCACACAGTCAGCCGTGTTCCGGAATTCTGAGTTTGGGGAGGTTCCGTCTTCAGACGGCAGCACCCGAGATCTCCTAGGAGCCCATCGCTAGTCTTCCCCGGGCGCATTCCAGTGCGCGCTGCCGGGGAAAGGCGGGGTTGTGCTGGAAATGCAGGTAGCATCTTGTGCCACCCCCTGGACAAGGAAGGTTATAAGCGGAATTCCCCCTGCCAGGGAACACCTGTGATACCAGGAAGCTGCGTGGGGGGGAGGCCCCAAACCTCCCCCACACAGTCAGCCTTGTGTCGGGATTCTGAGTGTGGGGAGGTTCCGTCTTCTGTCTGCAGCAACCGGGATCTCCTAGGAGCCAATCGCGTGTATTTCCCGAGTCCCTCCATGTGCGGGCTGCCGCGGAAACGCGGGGGTTTGGCTGGAAATGCAGGTAGCATCTAGTGCCTCCCCCTGGACAGGGGAGGTAATTAGCGGACTTCCCCCTGCCAGGAAACATCTGTGACAGCAGGCAGCTGCGTGGAGGGCGGCCCCAAACCTCCCCAACACAGTCAGCCGTGTTCCAGAATTCTGAGTGTGGGGAGGTTCCGTCATGTCTATGCAGCACCCAGGATCAACTAGGAGCCCATCGCGTGTCTTCCCCGTGTGCTTTTCGGTGCGTGCTGCCGGGGAAAGGCGGGGTTTGGGCTGGAAATGCAGGTAGCATCTAGTGCCTCCCCCTGGACAGGGGAGGTAATTAGCGGACTCCCCCTGCAATTGAACACCTGTGACACCAGTCAGCTTCGAGGAGTGCGGCCCCAAACCTCCCCAACACAGTCAGCCGTGTTCCTGAATTCTGAGTGTGGGGAGGTTCCGTCTTCTGTCTGCAGCACCCGGGATCTCCTAGGAGCCCTTCGCGTGTCTTCCCCGTGTCCTTTCCAGTGCGGGCTGCCAGGGAAAAGCGGGGGTTGTGCTGGAAATGTAGGTAGAATCTAGTGCCTCCCCCTGGACAGGGGAGGTTCTAAGCGGAATTCCCCCTGCCATGGAACACCTGTGACTCCATGCAGCTGCGAGGGGCGCGGCCCCAAACCTCCCCCAAACAGTCAGCCGTGTTCCGGAATTCTGAGTGTGGGAAGGTTCCGTTTTCTGTCTGCAGCACACGGGATCTCCTTGGAGCCCTTCGCGTGTCTTCCCCGAGTCCCTTCCATTGCGGGCTGCCGGGGAAACGCGGGGGTTGGGCTGGAAATGCAGGTAGCATCTAGTGCATCCCCCTGGACAGGGGTGGAAATTAACGGACTTCTCCCTGCCAGGGAACGTCTGTGACACCAGTCAGCTGCGTGGTGGGAGGTCCCAAAACTCCCCCACACAGTCAGCCTTGTTCCGGAATTCTGAGTGTGGGGAGGTTCCGTCATGTCTATGCAGCACCCAGGATCAACTAGGAGCCCATCGCGTGTCTTCCCCGTGTGCTTTTCGGTGCGTGCTGCCGGGGAAAGGCGGGGTTTGGGCTGGAAATGCAGGTAGCATCTAGTGCCTCCCCCTGGACAGGGGAGGTAATTAGCGGACTCCCCCTGCAATTGAACACCTGTGACACCAGTCAGCTGCGAGGAGTGCGGCCCCAAACCTCCCCAACACAGTCAGCCGTGTTCCTGAATTCTGAGTGTGGGGAGGTTCCGTCTTCTGTCTGCAGCACCCGGGATCTCCTAGGAGCCCTTCGCGTGTCTTCCCCGTGTCCTTTCCAGTGCGGGCTGCCAGGGAAAAGCGGGGGTTGTGCTGGAAATGTAGGTAGAATCTAGTGCCTCCCCCTGGACAGGGGAGGTTCTAAGCGGAATTCCCCCTGCCATGGAACACCTGTGACTCCATGCAGCTGCGAGGGGCGCGGCCCCAAACCTCCCCCAAACAGTCAGCCGTGTTCCGGAATTCTGAGTGTGGGAAGGTTCCGTTTTCTGTCTGCAGCACACGGGATCTCCTTGGAGCCCTTCGCGTGTCTTCCCCGAGTCCCTTCCATTGCGGGCTGCCGGGGAAACGCGGGGGTTGGGCTGGAAATGCAGGTAGCATCTAGTGCATCCCCCTGGACAGGGGTGGAAATTAACGGACTTCTCCCTGCCAGGGAACGTCTGTGACACCAGTCAGCTGCGTGGTGGGAGGTCCCAAAACTCCCCCACACAGTCAGCCTTGTTCCGGAATTCTGAGTGTTGGGAGGTTCCGTCATCTCTATGCAGCACCCGGGATCACCTAGGAGACCATCGCGTGTCTTCCCCGAGTGCCTCCCGGTGCGGGCTGCCAGGGAAAGACGGGGGTTGGGCTGGAAATGCCGGTAGCATCTAGTGCCTCCCCCTGGACAGGGGAGGTAATTAGCGGACTTCCCCCTGCGAGGGAACACCTATGACACCTGGCTGCTGCGTGGAAGGCGGCCCCAAAACTCCGCCACACAGTCAGCCTTGTTCCGGATTTCTGAGTGTATGGAGGGTCCGTCTTCTGTCTGCAGTACCCGGGATCTCCTAGGAGCCATTCGCGTGACTTCCCTGTGTGCCTCCCAGTGCGGGCTGCCAGGGAAATGTGGGTGTTGGGCTGGAAATGCAGGTACCATCTAGTGCATTCCCCTGGACATGGGAGGTAATTAGCGGACTTCCCCCTGCCAAGGAACACCTGTGAAACCAGGGAGCTTCGTGTAGGTCGGCCCCAAACCTCCCCCACAAAGTCAGCCGTGTTCCAGAATTCTGAGTTTGGGGAGGTTCCGTCTTCTGTCTGCAGCACCCGGGATCTCCTAGTAGCCCTTCGCGTTTCTTCCCCTAGTCCCTCCCAGTGCGGCCTGTCGGGGAAAGGCGGGGGTTGGGCTGGAAATGCAGGTAGCATCTAGTGCCTCCCCATGGACAGGGGAGGAAATTAGCGGACTTCCCCCTGCCAGGGAACACCTGTGACACCAGTCAGCTGCGTGGAGTGCGGCCCCAAACCTCCCCCACACAGTGAGACATGTTCCGGAATTCTGATTATGGGGAGGTTCCGTCTTCTGTCTGCAGCACCCGGGATTTTCTAGGAGCCCTTTGCGTGTCTTCCCCGAGTCCCTCCCAGTGCGGGCTGCCAGGGAAAGGCTAGGTTTGGGCTGGAAATACAGGTAGCATCTAGTGCCTCCACCTGGACATGGGAGGTTTTTAGCGGACTTCCCCCTGCCAGGGAACACCTGTGACACCAATCAGCTGCGTGGAGGGCGGCCCCAAACCTCCCCCACACAGTCAGACGTGTTCCGGAATTCTGAGTGTTGGGAGTTTCCGTCTTCAGTCTGCAGCACCCGGGATCTCCTAGGAGCCCTTCGCGTTTCTTCCCCGAGTCCCCCAACTGCGTGCTGCCGGGGAAAGGCGGGGGTTGGGCTGCAAATGCAGGTAGCATCTAGTGCCTCCCCATGGATAGGGGAGGTAATTAGCGCACTTCCCCCTTCCAGGGAACACCTGTGACACCAGGCAGCTGCGTGGAAGGCGGCTCTAATCCTCCCCCACACAGTCAGCCGTGTTCCGGAATTCTGAGTTTGGGGAGGTTCCGTCTTCTGTCTGCAGCACCCGGGATCTCCTAAGAGAATTTCGCGTGTCTACCCAGAGTCCCTCCCAGTGCAGGCGGCCGGGAAAAGGCGGGGTTTGTGCTGGAAATGCAATTAGCATCTAGTGCCTCCCCCTGGACAGGGGAGGTAATTAGCGTAATTCCCCCTGCAATTGAACACTTGTGACACCAGGCAGCTGCGTGGAGGGCGGCCCCAAACCTCCCCCACACAGTCAGGCGTGTTCCGGAATTCTGAGTGTTGGGAGGTTCCGTCATCTGTCTGTAGGACCCGGGATCTCCTAGGAACCTTCGAGTGTCTTCCCGGAGTCCCTCACAGTGCGGGCTGCCGGGGAAAGGAGAGGTTGGGCTGGAAATGCAGGTAGCTTCTAGTGCATCCTGCTGGACAGGGGAGGTAATTAGCGGACTTCCCCTTTCCATGGAACACCTGTGATACCAGGCAGCTGCGTGGAGGGCGGCCCCAAACATCCGCCACACAGTCAGACGTGTTCCGGAATTCTGAGTGTGGGGAGGTTCCGTCTTCTGTCTGCAGCACCCGGGATTTCCTAGGAGCCATTCGCGAGTCTTCCTCGAGTGCCTCACAGTGCGGGTTGCCGGGGAAAGTCGGGGTTCCGGCTGGAAATGCAGGTAGCATCTAGTGCCTCCCCCTGGACAGGGGAGGAAATTAGCGGAATTTCCCATGCCATGGAACACCTGTGACACCAGGCAGCTGCGTGGAGGGCGGCCCCAAACCTCCCCCACACAGTCAGTCGTGTTCCGGAATTCTGAGTGTCGGGAGGTTCCGTCTTCTGCCTGCAGCATCCGGGATCTCCTAGGAGCCCTTCGCGTGTCTTCCCAGAGTCTCTCCCAGTGCAGGCGGCCGGGAAAATGCGGGGTTTGAGCTGGAAATGCAATTAGCATCTAGTGCCTCCCCGTGGACTGGAGAGGTAATTAGCGTACTTCTCCCTGCTATTGAACACCGGTGACACCAGTCAGCTGCGTCGAAGGCGGCCCCAAACCTTACAAACACTGTCAGCCGAGTTCCGGAATTCTGAGTGTGGGGAGGTCCGTCTTCTGTCTGCAGCACCTGGGATCTCCTAGGAGCCCTACGCGTGTCTTCCCTGAGTTCCTCACATTGCGGTCTGCCTGGGAAATGCGGGGGTTGGGCTGTAAATGCAGGCAGCATCTAGTGCCTCCCCCTGGACAGGGGAGGTAATTAGCGGACTTCCCCCTGCCAGGGAACATCTGTGACAGCAGTCAGCTGCGTGGAGGGCGGCCCCAAACCTCCCCCACACAATCAGCCTTGTTCCGGTATTCTGAGTGTGGGGAGGTTCCGTCATCTATATGCAGCACCCGGGATCACCTAGGAGCCCATCGCTTGTCTTCCCCGTGTCCCTTCCAGTGCGGGCTGCAGGGGAAAGGCGGGGGTTGGGCTGGAAATGCAGGTTGCATCTAGTGCCTCCCCCTGGACAGGAGAGGTAATTAGCGGACTTCCCCCTGCCAGGGAACATTTGTGACACCAGTCAGCTGCGTGGAGGGCGGCCCCAATCTTCCCCCACACAGTCAGCCGTGTTCCGGAATTCTGAGTTTGGGGAGGTTCCGTCTTCGGACGGCAGCACCCGAGATCTCCTAGGAGCCCTTCGCCTGTCTTCCCCGGGCGCATTCCAGTGCGCGCTGCCGGGGAAAGGCGGGGTTGTGCTGGAAATGCAGGTAGCATCTTGTGCCACCCCCTGGACAAGGAAGGTTATAAGCGGAATTCCCCCTGCCAGGGAACACCTGTGATACCAGGAAGCTGCGTGGGGGGGAGGCCCCAAACCTCCCCCACACAGTCAGCCTTGTGTCGGGATTCTGAGTGTGGGGAGGTTCCGTCTTCTGTCTGCAGCAACCGGGATCTCCTAGGAGCCAATCGCGTGTATTTCCCGAGTCCCTCCATGTGCGGGCTGCCGCGGAAACGCGGGGGTTTGGCTGGAAATGCAGGTAGCATCTAGTGCCTCCCCCTGGACAGGGGAGGTAATTAGCGGACTTCCCCCTGCCAGGAAACATCTGTGACAGCAGGCAGCTGCGTGGAGGGCGGCCCCAAACCTCCCCAACACAGTCAGCCGTGTTCCAGAATTCTGAGTGTGGGGAGGTTCCGTCATGTCTATGCAGCACCCAGGATCAACTAGGAGCCCATCGCGTGTCTTCCCCGTGTGCTTTTCGGTGCGTGCTGCCGGGGAAAGGCGGGGTTTGGGCTGGAAATGCAGGTAGCATCTAGTGCCTCCCCCTGGACAGGGGAGGTAATTAGCGGACTCCCCCTGCAATTGAACACCTGTGACACCAGTCAGCTGCGAGGAGTGCGGCCCCAAACCTCCCCAACACAGTCAGCCGTGTTCCTGAATTCTGAGTGTGGGGAGGTTCCGTCTTCTGTCTGCAGCACCCGGGATTTCCTAGGAGCCCTTCGCGTGTCTTCCCCGTGTCCTTTCCAGTGCGGGCTGCCAGGGAAAAGCGGGGGTTGTGCTGGAAATGTAGGTAGAATCTAGTGCCTCCCCCTGGACAGGGGAGGTTCTAAGCGGAATTCCCCCTGCCATGGAACACCTGTGACTCCATGCAGCTGCGAGGGGCGCGGCCCCAAACCTCCCCCAAACAGTCAGCCGTGTTCCGGAATTCTGAGTGTGGGAAGGTTCCGTTTTCTGTCTGCAGCACACGGGATCTCCTTGGAGCCCTTCGCGTGTCTTCCCCGAGTCCCTTCCATTGCGGGCTGCCGGGGAAACGCGGGGGTTGGGCTGGAAATGCAGGTAGCATCTAGTGCATCCCCCTGGACAGGGGTGGAAATTAACGGACTTCTCCCTGCCAGGGAACGTCTGTGACACCAGTCAGCTGCGTGGTGGGAGGTCCCAAAACTCCCCCACACAGTCAGCCTTGTTCCGGAATTCTGAGTGTTGGGAGGTTCCGTCATCTCTATGCAGCACCCGGGATCACCTAGGAGACCATCGCGTGTCTTCCCCGAGTGCCTCCCGGTGCGGGCTGCCAGGGAAAGACGGGGGTTGGGCTGGAAATGCCGGTAGCATCTAGTGCCTCCCCCTGGACAGGGGAGGTAATTAGCGGACTTCCCCCTGCGAGGGAACACCTATGACACCTGGCTGCTGCGTGGAAGGCGGCCCCAAAACTCCGCCACACAGTCAGCCTTGTTCCGGATTTCTGAGTGTATGGAGGGTCCGTCTTCTGTCTGCAGTACCCGGGATCTCCTAGGAGCCATTCGCGTGACTTCCCTGTGTGCCTCCCAGTGCGGGCTGCCAGGGAAATGTGGGTGTTGGGCTGGAAATGCAGGTACCATCTAGTGCATTCCCCTGGACATGGGAGGTAATTAGCGGACTTCCCCCTGCCAAGGAACACCTGTGAAACCAGGGAGCTTCGTGTAGGTCGGCCCCAAACCTCCCCCACAAAGTCAGCCGTGTTCCAGAATTCTGAGTTTGGGGAGGTTCCGTCTTCTGTCTGCAGCACCCGGGATCTCCTAGTAGCCCTTCGCGTTTCTTCCCCTAGTCCCTCCCAGTGCGGCCTGTCGGGGAAAGGCGGGGGTTGGGCTGGAAATGCAGGTAGCATCTAGTGCCTCCCCATGGACAGGGGAGGAAATTAGCGGACTTCCCCCTGCCAGGGAACACCTGTGACACCAGTCAGCTGCGTGGAGTGCGGCCCCAAACCTCCCCCACACAGTGAGACATGTTCCGGAATTCTGATTATGGGGAGGTTCCGTCTTCTGTCTGCAGCACCCGGGATTTTCTAGGAGCCCTTTGCGTTTCTTCCCCTAGTCCCTCCCAGTGCGGGCTGCCAGGGAAAGGCTAGGTTTGGGCTGGAAATACAGGTAGCATCTAGTGCCTCCACCTGGACATGGGAGGTTTTAGCGGACTTCCCCCTGCCAGGGAACACCTGTGACACCAATCAGCTGCGTGGAGGGCGGCCCCAAACCTCCCCCACACAGTCAGACGTGTTCCGGAATTCTGATTATGGGGAGGTTCCGTCTTCTGTCTGCAGCACCCGGGATTTTCTAGGAGCCCTTTGCGTGTCTTCCCCGAGTCCCTCCCAGTGCGGGCTGCCAGGGAAAGGCTAGGTTTGGGCTGGAAATACAGGTAGCATCTAGTGCCTCCACCTGGACATGGGAGGTTTTTAGCGGACTTCCCCCTGCCAGGGAACACCTGTGACACCAATCAGCTGCGTGGAGGGCGGCCCCAAACCTCCCCCACACAGTCAGACGTGTTCCGGAATTCTGAGTGTTGGGAGTTTCCGTCTTCAGTCTGCAGCACCCGGGATCTCCTAGGAGCCCTTCGCGTTTCTTCCCCGAGTCCCTCCAACTGCGTGCTGCCGGGGAAAGGCGGGGGTTGGGCTGCAAATGCAGGTAGCATCTAGTGCCTCCCCATGGATAGGGGAGGTAATTAGCGCACTTCCCCCTTCCAGGGAACACCTGTGACACCAGGCAGCTGCGTGGAAGGCGGCCCTAATCCTCCCCCACACAGTCAGCCGTGTTCCGGAATTCTGAGTGCCGGGAGGTTCCGTCTTCTGTCTGCAGCACCCGGGATCTCCTAAGAGAATTTCGCGTGTCTACCCAGAGTCCCTCCCAGTGCAGGCGGCCGGGAAAAGGCGGGGTTTGTGCTGGAAATGCAATTAGCATCTAGTGCATCCTGCTGGACAGGGGAGGTAATTAGCGTAATTCCCCCTGCAATTGAACACTTGTGGCACCAGGCAGCTGCGTGGAGGGCGGCCCCAAACCTCCCCCACACAGTCAGGCGTGTTCCGGAATTCTGAGTGTGGGGAGGTTCCGTCATCTGTCTGTAGGACCCGGGATCTCCTAGGAACCTTCGAGTGTCTTCCCGGAGTCCCTCACAGTGCGGGCTGCCGGGGAAAGGTGGGGTTGGGCTGGAAATGCAGGTAGCTTCTAGTGCATCCTGCTGGACAGGGGAGGTAATTAGCGGACTTCCCCTTTCCATGGAACACCTGTGATACCAGGCAGCTGCGTGGAAGGCGGCCCTAAACCTCCCCCACACAGTCAGACGTGTTCCGGAATTCTGAGTGTGAGGAGGATCCGTCTTCTGTCTGCAGCACCCGGGATCTCCTAGGAGCCCTTCGCGAGTCTTCCCCGAGTGCCTCCCATTGCGGGTTGCCGAGGAAAGGCGGGGGTTGGTCTAGAAATGCAGGTAGCATCTAGAGCATCCCCCTGGACAGGGGAGGTAATTAGCGGACTTCCCCCTGCGAGGGAACACCTGTGAAACCAGGCTGCTGCGTGGAGGGCGGCCCCAAACATCCGCCACACAGTCAGACGTGTTCCGGAATTCTGAGTGTGGGGAGGTTCCGTCTTCTGTCTGCAGCACCCGGGATTTCCTAGGAGCCATTCGCGAGTCTTCCTCGAGTGCCTCACAGTGCGGGTTGCCGGGGAAAGTCGGGGTTCCGGCTGGAAATGCAGGTAGCATCTAGTGCCTCCCCCTGGACAGGGGAGGAAATTAGCGGACTTTCCCATGCCATGGAACACCTGTGACACCAGGCAGCTGCGTGGAGGGCGGCCCCAAACCTCCCCCACACAGTCAGTCGTGCTCCGGAATTCTGAGTGTCGGGAGGTTCCGTCTTCTGCCTGCAGCATCCGGGATCTCCTAGGAGCCCTTCGCGTGTCTTCCCAGAGTCTCTCCCAGTGCAGGCGGCCGGGAAAATGCGGGGTTTGAGCTGGAAATGCAATTAGCATCTAGTGCCTCCCCGTGGACTGGAGAGGTAATTAGCGTACTTCTCCCTGCTATTGAACACCGGTGACACCAGTCAGCTGCGTCGAATGCGGCCCCAAACCTTACAAACACTGTCAGCCGAGTTCCGGAATTCTGAGTGTGGGGAGGTCCGTCTTCTGTCTGCAGCACCTGGGATCTCCTAGGAGCCCTACGCGTGTCTTCCCTGAGTTCCTCACATTGCGGTCTGCCTGGGAAATGCGGGGGTTGGGCTGTAAATGCAGGCAGCATCTAGTGCCTCCCCCTGGACAGGGGAGGTAATTAGCGGACTTCCCCCTGCCAGGGAACATCTGTGACAGCAGTCAGCTGCGTGGAGGGCGGCCCCAAACCTCCCCCACACAATCAGCCTTGTTCCGGTATTCTGAGTGTGGGGAGGTTCCGTCATCTATATGCAGCACCCGGGATCACCTAGGAGCCCATCGCTTGTCTTCCCCGTGTCCCTTCCAGTGCGGGCTGCAGGGGAAAGGCGGGGGTTGGGCTGGAAATGCAGGTTGCATCTAGTGCCTCCCCCTGGACAGGAGAGGTAATTAGCGGACTTCCCCCTGCCAGGGAACATTTGTGACACCAGTCAGCTGCGTGGAGGGCGGCCCCAATCTTCCCCCACACAGTCAGCCGTGTTCCGGAATTCTGAGTTTGGGGAGGTTCCGTCTTCGGACGGCAGCACCCGAGATCTCCTAGGAGCCCTTCGCCTGTCTTCCCCGAGTCCCTCCCTGTGCGGGCTGCCCGGGAAAGCGGGGGTTGGGCTGGAAATGCAGGTAGCATCTAGTGACTCCCCCTGGACAGGGGAGGTTATTAGCGGAATTCCCCCTGCCAGGGAACAACTGTGACACCAGGCAGCTGCGTGGAGGGCGGCCACAAATCTCCCCACACAGTCAGCCGTGTTCCGGAATTCTGAGTTTGGGGAGGTTCCGTCTTCAGACGGCAGCACCCGAGATCTCCTAGGAGCCCATCGCTAGTCTTCCCCGGGCGCATTCCAGTGCGCGCTGCCGGGGAAAGGCGGGGTTGTGCTGGAAATGCAGGTAGCATCTTGTGCCACCCCCTGGACAAGGAAGGTTATAAGCGGAATTCCCCCTGCCAGGGAACACCTGTGATACCAGGAAGCTGCGTGGGGGGGAGGCCCCAAACCTCCCCCACACAGTCAGCCTTGTGTCGGGATTCTGAGTGTGGGGAGGTTCCGTCTTCTGTCTGCAGCAACCGGGATCTCCTAGGAGCCAATCGCGTGTATTTCCCGAGTCCCTCCATGTGCGGGCTGCCGCGGAAACGCGGGGGTTTGGCTGGAAATGCAGGTAGCATCTAGTGCCTCCCCCTGGACAGGGGAGGTAATTAGCGGACTTCCCCCTGCCAGGAAACATCTGTGACAGCAGGCAGCTGCGTGGAGGGCGGCCCCAAACCTCCCCAACACAGTCAGCCGTGTTCCAGAATTCTGAGTGTGGGGAGGTTCCGTCATGTCTATGCAGCACCCAGGATCAACTAGGAGCCCATCGCGTGTCTTCCCCGTGTGCTTTTCGGTGCGTGCTGCCGGGGAAAGGCGGGGTTTGGGCTGGAAATGCAGGTAGCATCTAGTGCCTCCCCCTGGACAGGGGAGGTAATTAGCGGACTCCCCCTGCAATTGAACACCTGTGACACCAGTCAGCTGCGAGGAGTGCGGCCCCAAACCTCCCCAACACAGTCAGCCGTGTTCCTGAATTCTGAGTGTGGGGAGGTTCCGTCTTCTGTCTGCAGCACCCGGGATCTCCTAGGAGCCCTTCGCGTGTCTTCCCCGTGTCCTTTCCAGTGCGGGCTGCCAGGGAAAAGCGGGGGTTGTGCTGGAAATGTAGGTAGAATCTAGTGCCTCCCCCTGGACAGGGGAGGTTCTAAGCGGAATTCCCCCTGCCATGGAACACCTGTGACTCCATGCAGCTGCGAGGGGCGCGGCCCCAAACCTCCCCCAAACAGTCAGCCGTGTTCCGGAATTCTGAGTGTGGGAAGGTTCCGTTTTCTGTCTGCAGCACACGGGATCTCCTTGGAGCCCTTCGCGTGTCTTCCCCGAGTCCCTTCCATTGCGGGCTGCCGGGGAAACGCGGGGGTTGGGCTGGAAATGCAGGTAGCATCTAGTGCATCCCCCTGGACAGGGGTGGAAATTAACGGACTTCTCCCTGCCAGGGAACGTCTGTGACACCAGTCAGCTGCGTGGTGGGAGGTCCCAAAACTCCCCCACACAGTCAGCCTTGTTCCGGAATTCTGAGTGTTGGGAGGTTCCGTCATCTCTATGCAGCACCCGGGATCACCTAGGAGACCATCGCGTGTCTTCCCCGAGTGCCTCCCGGTGCGGGCTGCCAGGGAAAGACGGGGGTTGGGCTGGAAATGCCGGTAGCATCTAGTGCCTCCCCCTGGACAGGGGAGGTAATTAGCGGACTTCCCCCTGCGAGGGAACACCTATGACACCTGGCTGCTGCGTGGAAGGCGGCCCCAAAACTCCGCCACACAGTCAGCCTTGTTCCGGATTTCTGAGTGTATGGAGGGTCCGTCTTCTGTCTGCAGTACCCGGGATCTCCTAGGAGCCATTCGCGTGACTTCCCTGTGTGCCTCCCAGTGCGGGCTGCCAGGGAAATGTGGGTGTTGGGCTGGAAATGCAGGTACCATCTAGTGCATTCCCCTGGACATGGGAGGTAATTAGCGGACTTCCCCCTGCCAAGGAACACCTGTGAAACCAGGGAGCTTCGTGTAGGTCGGCCCCAAACCTCCCCCACAAAGTCAGCCGTGTTCCAGAATTCTGAGTTTGGGGAGGTTCCGTCTTCTGTCTGCAGCACCCGGGATCTCCTAGTAGCCCTTCGCGTTTCTTCCCCTAGTCCCTCCCAGTGCGGCCTGTCGGGGAAAGGCGGGGGTTGGGCTGGAAATGCAGGTAGCATCTAGTGCCTCCCCATGGACAGGGGAGGAAATTAGCGGACTTCCCCCTGCCAGGGAACACCTGTGACACCAGTCAGCTGCGTGGAGTGCGGCCCCAAACCTCCCCCACACAGTGAGACATGTTCCGGAATTCTGATTATGGGGAGGTTCCGTCTTCTGTCTGCAGCACCCGGGATTTTCTAGGAGCCCTTTGCGTTTCTTCCCCTAGTCCCTCCCAGTGCGGGCTGCCAGGGAAAGGCTAGGTTTGGGCTGGAAATACAGGTAGCATCTAGTGCCTCCACCTGGACATGGGAGGTTTTAGCGGACTTCCCCCTGCCAGGGAACACCTGTGACACCAATCAGCTGCGTGGAGGGCGGCCCCAAACCTCCCCCACACAGTCAGACGTGTTCCGGAATTCTGAGTGTTGGGAGTTTCCGTCTTCAGTCTGCAGCACCCGGGATCTCCTAGGAGCCCTTCGCGTTTCTTCCCCGAGTCCCCCAACTGCGTGCTGCCGGGGAAAGGCGGGGGTTGGGCTGCAAATGCAGGTAGCATCTAGTGCCTCCCCATGGATAGGGGAGGTAATTAGCGCACTTCCCCCTTCCAGGGAACACCTGTGACACCAGGCAGCTGCGTGGAAGGCGGCTCTAATCCTCCCCCACACAGTCAGCCGTGTTCCGGAATTCTGAGTTTGGGGAGGTTCCGTCTTCTGTCTGCAGCACCCGGGATCTCCTAAGAGAATTTCGCGTGTCTACCCAGAGTCCCTCCCAGTGCAGGCGGCCGGGAAAAGGCGGGGTTTGTGCTGGAAATGCAATTAGCATCTAGTGCCTCCCCCTGGACAGGGGAGGTAATTAGCGTAATTCCCCCTGCAATTGAACACTTGTGACACCAGGCAGCTGCGTGGAGGGCGGCCCCAAACCTCCCCCACACAGTCAGGCGTGTTCCGGAATTCTGAGTGTTGGGAGGTTCCGTCATCTGTCTGTAGGACCCGGGATCTCCTAGGAACCTTCGAGTGTCTTCCCGGAGTCCCTCACAGTGCGGGCTGCCGGGGAAAGGAGAGGTTGGGCTGGAAATGCAGGTAGCTTCTAGTGCATCCTGCTGGACAGGGGAGGTAATTAGCGGACTTCCCCTTTCCATGGAACACCTGTGATACCAGGCAGCTGCGTGGAGGGCGGCCCCAAACATCCGCCACACAGTCAGACGTGTTCCGGAATTCTGAGTGTGGGGAGGTTCCGTCTTCTGTCTGCAGCACCCGGGATTTCCTAGGAGCCATTCGCGAGTCTTCCTCGAGTGCCTCACAGTGCGGGTTGCCGGGGAAAGTCGGGGTTCCGGCTGGAAATGCAGGTAGCATCTAGTGCCTCCCCCTGGACAGGGGAGGAAATTAGCGGACTTTCCCATGCCATGGAACACCTGTGACACCAGGCAGCTGCGTGGAGGGCGGCCCCAAACCTCCCCCACACAGTCAGTCGTGTTCCGGAATTCTGAGTGTCGGGAGGTTCCGTCTTCTGCCTGCAGCATCCGGGATCTCCTAGGAGCCCTTCGCGTGTCTTCCCAGAGTCTCTCCCAGTGCAGGCGGCCGGGAAAATGCGGGGTTTGAGCTGGAAATGCAATTAGCATCTAGTGCCTCCCCGTGGACTGGAGAGGTAATTAGCGTACTTCTCCCTGCTATTGAACACCGGTGACACCAGTCAGCTGCGTCGAATGCGGCCCCAAACCTTACAAACACTGTCAGCCGAGTTCCGGAATTCTGAGTGTGGGGAGGTCCGTCTTCTGTCTGCAGCACCTGGGATCTCCTAGGAGCCCTACGCGTGTCTTCCCTGAGTTCCTCACATTGCGGTCTGCCTGGGAAATGCGGGGGTTGGGCTGTAAATGCAGGCAGCATCTAGTGCCTCCCCCTGGACAGGGGAGGTAATTAGCGGACTTCCCCCTGCCAGGGAACATCTGTGACAGCAGTCAGCTGCGTGGAGGGCGGCCCCAAACCTCCCCCACACAATCAGCCTTGTTCCGGTATTCTGAGTGTGGGGAGGTTCCGTCATCTATATGCAGCACCCGGGATCACCTAGGAGCCCATCGCTTGTCTTCCCCGTGTCCCTTCCAGTGCGGGCTGCAGGGGAAAGGCGGGGGTTGGGCTGGAAATGCAGGTTGCATCTAGTGCCTCCCCCTGGACAGGAGAGGTAATTAGCGGACTTCCCCCTGCCAGGGAACATTTGTGACACCAGTCAGCTGCGTGGAGGGCGGCCCCAATCTTCCCCCACACAGTCAGCCGTGTTCCGGAATTCTGAGTTTGGGGAGGTTCCGTCTTCGGACGGCAGCACCCGAGATCTCCTAGGAGCCCTTCGCCTGTCTTCCCCGAGTCCCTCCCTGTGCGGGCTGCCCGGGAAAGCGGGGGTTGGGCTGGAAATGCAGGTAGCATCTAGTGACTCCCCCTGGACAGGGGAGGTTATTAGCGGAATTCCCCCTGCCAGGGAACAACTGTGACACCAGGCAGCTGCGTGGAGGGCGGCCACAAATCTCCCCACACAGTCAGCCGTGTTCCGGAATTCTGAGTTTGGGGAGGTTCCGTCTTCAGACGGCAGCACCCGAGATCTCCTAGGAGCCCATCGCTAGTCTTCCCCGGGCGCATTCCAGTGCGCGCTGCCGGGGAAAGGCGGGGTTGTGCTGGAAATGCAGGTAGCATCTTGTGCCACCCCCTGGACAAGGAAGGTTATAAGCGGAATTCCCCCTGCCAGGGAACACCTGTGATACCAGGAAGCTGCGTGGGGGGGAGGCCCCAAACCTCCCCCACACAGTCAGCCTTGTGTCGGGATTCTGAGTGTGGGGAGGTTCCGTCTTCTGTCTGCAGCAACCGGGATCTCCTAGGAGCCAATCGCGTGTATTTCCCGAGTCCCTCCATGTGCGGGCTGCCGCGGAAACGCGGGGGTTTGGCTGGAAATGCAGGTAGCATCTAGTGCCTCCCCCTGGACAGGGGAGGTAATTAGCGGACTTCCCCCTGCCAGGAAACATCTGTGACAGCAGGCAGCTGCGTGGAGGGCGGCCCCAAACCTCCCCAACACAGTCAGCCGTGTTCCAGAATTCTGAGTGTGGGGAGGTTCCGTCATGTCTATGCAGCACCCAGGATCAACTAGGAGCCCATCGCGTGTCTTCCCCGTGTGCTTTTCGGTGCGTGCTGCCGGGGAAAGGCGGGGTTTGGGCTGGAAATGCAGGTAGCATCTAGTGCCTCCCCCTGGACAGGGGAGGTAATTAGCGGACTCCCCCTGCAATTGAACACCTGTGACACCAGTCAGCTGCGAGGAGTGCGGCCCCAAACCTCCCCAACACAGTCAGCCGTGTTCCTGAATTCTGAGTGTGGGGAGGTTCCGTCTTCTGTCTGCAGCACCCGGGATCTCCTAGGAGCCCTTCGCGTGTCTTCCCCGTGTCCTTTCCAGTGCGGGCTGCCAGGGAAAAGCGGGGGTTGTGCTGGAAATGTAGGTAGAATCTAGTGCCTCCCCCTGGACAGGGGAGGTTCTAAGCGGAATTCCCCCTGCCATGGAACACCTGTGACTCCATGCAGCTGCGAGGGGCACGGCCCCAAACCTCCCCCAAACAGTCAGCCGTGTTCCGGAATTCTGAGTGTGGGAAGGTTCCGTTTTCTGTCTGCAGCACACGGGATCTCCTTGGAGCCCTTCGCGTGTCTTCCCCGAGTCCCTTCCATTGCGGGCTGCCGGGGAAACGCGGGGGTTGGGCTGGAAATGCAGGTAGCATCTAGTGCATCCCCCTGGACAGGGGTGGAAATTAACGGACTTCTCCCTGCCAGGGAACGTCTGTGACACCAGTCAGCTGCGTGGTGGGAGGTCCCAAAACTCCCCCACACAGTCAGCCTTGTTCCGGAATTCTGAGTGTTGGGAGGTTCCGTCATCTCTATGCAGCACCCGGGATCACCTAGGAGACCATCGCGTGTCTTCCCCGAGTGCCTCCCGGTGCGGGCTGCCAGGGAAAGACGGGGGTTGGGCTGGAAATGCCGGTAGCATCTAGTGCCTCCCCCTGGACAGGGGAGGTAATTAGCGGACTTCCCCCTGCGAGGGAACACCTATGACACCTGGCTGCTGCGTGGAAGGCGGCCCCAAAACTCCGCCACACAGTCAGCCTTGTTCCGGATTTCTGAGTGTATGGAGGGTCCGTCTTCTGTCTGCAGTACCCGGGATCTCCTAGGAGCCATTCGCGTGACTTCCCTGTGTGCCTCCCAGTGCGGGCTGCCAGGGAAATGTGGGTGTTGGGCTGGAAATGCAGGTACCATCTAGTGCATTCCCCTGGACATGGGAGGTAATTAGCGGACTTCCCCCTGCCAAGGAACACCTGTGAAACCAGGGAGCTTCGTGTAGGTCGGCCCCAAACCTCCCCCACAAAGTCAGCCGTGTTCCAGAATTCTGAGTTTGGGGAGGTTCCGTCTTCTGTCTGCAGCACCCGGGATCTCCTAGTAGCCCTTCGCGTTTCTTCCCCTAGTCCCTCCCAGTGCGGCCTGTCGGGGAAAGGCGGGGGTTGGGCTGGAAATGCAGGTAGCATCTAGTGCCTCCCCATGGACAGGGGAGGAAATTAGCGGACTTCCCCCTGCCAGGGAACACCTGTGACACCAGTCAGCTGCGTGGAGTGCGGCCCCAAACCTCCCCCACACAGTGAGACATGTTCCGGAATTCTGATTATGGGGAGGTTCCGTCTTCTGTCTGCAGCACCCGGGATTTTCTAGGAGCCCTTTGCGTTTCTTCCCCTAGTCCCTCCCAGTGCGGGCTGCCAGGGAAAGGCTAGGTTTGGGCTGGAAATACAGGTAGCATCTAGTGCCTCCACCTGGACATGGGAGGTTTTAGCGGACTTCCCCCTGCCAGGGAACACCTGTGACACCAATCAGCTGCGTGGAGGGCGGCCCCAAACCTCCCCCACACAGTCAGACGTGTTCCGGAATTCTGATTATGGGGAGGTTCCGTCTTCTGTCTGCAGCACCCGGGATTTTCTAGGAGCCCTTTGCGTGTCTTCCCCGAGTCCCTCCCAGTGCGGGCTGCCAGGGAAAGGCTAGGTTTGGGCTGGAAATACAGGTAGCATTTAGTGCCTCCACCTGGACATGGGAGGTTTTTAGCGGACTTCCCCCTGCCAGGGAACACCTGTGACACCAATCAGCTGCGTGGAGGGCGGCCCCAAACCTCCCCCACACAGTCAGACGTGTTCCGGAATTCTGAGTGTTGGGAGTTTCCGTCTTCAGTCTGCAGCACCCGGGATCTACTAGGAGCCCTTCGCGTTTCTTCCCCGAGTCCCTCCAACTGCGTGCTGCCGGGGAAAGGCGGGGGTTGGGCTGCAAATGCAGGTAGCATCTAGTGCCTCCCCATGGATAGGGGAGGTAATTAGCGCACTTCCCCCTTCCAGGGAACACCTGTGACACCAGGCAGCTGCGTGGAAGGCGGCCCTAATCCTCCCCCACACAGTCAGCCGTGTTCCGGAATTCTGAGTGCCGGGAGGTTCCGTCTTCTGTCTGCAGCACCCGGGATCTCCTAAGAGAATTTCGCGTGTCTACCCAGAGTCCCTCCCAGTGCAGGCGGCCGGGAAAAGGCGGGGTTTGTGCTGGAAATGCAATTAGCATCTAGTGCATCCTGCTGGACATGGGAGGTAATTAGCGTAATTCCCCCTGCAATTGAACACTTGTGGCACCAGGCAGCTGCGTGGAGGGCGGCCCCAAACCTCCCCCACACAGTCAGGCGTGTTCCGGAATTCTGAGTGTGGGGAGGTTCCGTCATCTGTCTGTAGGACCCGGGATCTCCTAGGAAACTTCGAGTGTCTTCCCGGAGTCCCTCACACTGCGGGCTGCCGGGGAAAGGTGGGGTTGGGCTGGAAATGCAGGTAGCTTCTAGTGCATCCTGCTGGACAGGGGAGGTAATTAGCGGACTTCCCCTTTCCATGGAACACCTGTGATACCAGGCAGCTGCGTGGAAGGCGGCCCTAAACCTCCCCCACACAGTCAGACGTGTTCCGGAATTCTGAGTGTGAGGAGGATCCGTCTTCTGTCTGCAGCACCCGGGATCTCCTAGGAGCCCTTCGCGAGTCTTCCCCGAGTGCCTCCCATTGCGGGTTGCCGAGGAATGGCGGGGGTTGGTCTAGAAATGCAGGTAGCATCTAGAGCATCCCCCTGGACAGGGGAGGTAATTAGCGGACTTCCCCCTGCGAGGGAACACCTGTGAAACCAGGCTGCTGCGTGGAGGGCGGCCCCAAA
The DNA here is from genome assembly GCF_009834535.1 of Camelus ferus. Lineage (NCBI taxonomy): Eukaryota > Metazoa > Chordata > Mammalia > Artiodactyla > Camelidae > Camelus > Camelus ferus. The sequence continues at coordinate 62,882 of NW_022589678.1, read as the reverse complement.
CATCCGCCACACAGTCAGACGTGTTCCGGAATTCTGAGTGTGGGGAGGTTCCGTCTTCTGTCTGCAGCACCCGGGATTTCCTAGGAGCCATTCGCGAGTCTTCCTCGAGTGCCTCACAGTGCGGGTTGCCGGGGAAAGTCGGGGTTCCGGCTGGAAATGCAGGTAGCATCTAGTGCCTCCCCCTGGACAGGGGAGGAAATTAGCGGACTTTCCCATGCCATGGAACACCTGTGACACCAGGCAGCTGCGTGGAGGGCGGCCCCAAACCTCCCCCACACAGTCAGTCGTGCTCCGGAATTCTGAGTGTCGGGAGGTTCCGTCTTCTGCCTGCAGCATCCGGGATCTCCTAGGAGCCCTTCGCGTGTCTTCCCAGAGTCTCTCCCAGTGCAGGCGGCCGGGAAAATGCGGGGTTTGAGCTGGAAATGCAATTAGCATCTAGTGCCTCCCCGTGGACTGGAGAGGTAATTAGCGTACTTCTCCCTGCTATTGAACACCGGTGACACCAGTCAGCTGCGTCGAATGCGGCCCCAAACCTTACAAACACTGTCAGCCGAGTTCCGGAATTCTGAGTGTGGGGAGGTCCGTCTTCTGTCTGCAGCACCTGGGATCTCCTAGGAGCCCTACGCGTGTCTTCCCTGAGTTCCTCACATTGCGGTCTGCCTGGGAAATGCGGGGGTTGGGCTGTAAATGCAGGCAGCATCTAGTGCCTCCCCCTGGACAGGGGAGGTAATTAGCGGACTTCCCCCTGCCAGGGAACATCTGTGACAGCAGTCAGCTGCGTGGAGGGCGGCCCCAAACCTCCCCCACACAATCAGCCTTGTTCCGGTATTCTGAGTGTGGGGAGGTTCCGTCATCTATATGCAGCACCCGGGATCACCTAGGAGCCCATCGCTTGTCTTCCCCGTGTCCCTTCCAGTGCGGGCTGCAGGGGAAAGGCGGGGGTTGGGCTGGAAATGCAGGTTGCATCTAGTGCCTCCCCCTGGACAGGAGAGGTAATTAGCGGACTTCCCCCTGCCAGGGAACATTTGTGACACCAGTCAGCTGCGTGGAGGGCGGCCCCAATCTTCCCCCACACAGTCAGCCGTGTTCCGGAATTCTGAGTTTGGGGAGGTTCCGTCTTCGGACGGCAGCACCCGAGATCTCCTAGGAGCCCTTCGCCTGTCTTCCCCGAGTCCCTCCCTGTGCGGGCTGCCCGGGAAAGCGGGGGTTGGGCTGGAAATGCAGGTAGCATCTAGTGACTCCCCCTGGACAGGGGAGGTTATTAGCGGAATTCCCCCTGCCAGGGAACAACTGTGACACCAGGCAGCTGCGTGGAGGGCGGCCACAAATCTCCCCACACAGTCAGCCGTGTTCCGGAATTCTGAGTTTGGGGAGGTTCCGTCTTCAGACGGCAGCACCCGAGATCTCCTAGGAGCCCATCGCTAGTCTTCCCCGGGCGCATTCCAGTGCGCGCTGCTAGGGAAAGGCGGGGTTGTGCTGGAAATGCAGGTAGCATCTTGTGCCACCCCCTGGACAAGGAAGATTATAAGCGGAATTCCCCCTGCCAGGGAACACCTGTGATACCAGTAAGCTGCGTGGGGGGAGGCCCCAAACCTCCCCCACACAGTCAGCCTTGTGCCGGAATTCTGAGTGTGGGGAGGTTCCGTCTTCTGTCTGCAGCAACCGGGATCTCCTAGGAGCCAATCGCGTGTATTTCCCGAGTCCCTCCATGTGCGGGCTGCCGCGGAAACGCGGGGGTTTGGCTGGAAATGCAGGTAGCATCTAGTGCCTCCCCCTGGACAGGGGAGGTAATTAGCGGACTTCCCCCTGCCAGGAAACATCTGTGACAGCAGGCAGCTGCGTGGAGGGCGGCCCCAAACCTCCCCAACACAGTCAGCCGTGTTCCAGAATTCTGAGTGTGGGGAGGTTCCGTCATGTCTATGCAGCACCCAGGATCAACTAGGAGCCCATCGCGTGTCTTCCCCGTGTGCTTTTCGGTGCGTGCTGCCGGGGAAAGGCGGGGTTTGGGCTGGAAATGCAGGTAGCATCTAGTGCCTCCCCCTGGACAGGGGAGGTAATTAGCGGACTCCCCCTGCAATTGAACACCTGTGACACCAGTCAGCTGCGAGGAGTGCGGCCCCAAACCTCCCCAACACAGTCAGCCGTGTTCCTGAATTCTGAGTGTGGGGAGGTTCCGTCTTCTGTCTGCAGCACCCGGGATCTCCTAGGAGCCCTTCGCGTGTCTTCCCCGTGTCCTTTCCAGTGCGGGCTGCCAGGGAAAAGCGGGGGTTGTGCTGGAAATGTAGGTAGAATCTAGTGCCTCCCCCTGGACAGGGGAGGTTCTAAGCGGAATTCCCCCTGCCATGGAACACCTGGGACTCCATGCAGCTGCGAGGGGCGCGGCCCCAAACCTCCCCCAAACAGTCAGCCGTGTTCCGGAATTCTGAGTGTGGGAAGGTTCCGTTTTCTGTCTGCAGCACACGGGATCTCCTTGGAGCCCTTCGCGTGTCTTCCCCGAGTCCCTTCCATTGCGGGCTGCCGGGGAAACGCGGGGGTTGGGCTGGAAATGCAGGTAGCATCTAGTGCATCCCCCTGGACAGGGGTGGAAATTAACGGACTTCTCCCTGCCAGGGAACGTCTGTGACACCAGTCAGCTGCGTGGTGGGAGGTCCCAAAACTCCCCCACACAGTCAGCCTTGTTCCGGAATTCTGAGTGTTGGGAGGTTCCGTCATCTCTATGCAGCACCCGGGATCACCTAGGAGACCATCGCGTGTCTTCCCCGAGTACCTTCCGGTGCGGACTGCCGGGAAAGACGGGGGTTGTGCTGGAAATGCAGGTAGCATCTAGTGCATCCCCCTGGACAGGGGAGGTAATTAGCGGACTTCCCCCTGCCAGGGAACACCTGTAACACCAGGCATCTGCGTGGAGGGCGGCGCCAAACCTCCCCCACACAGTCAGCCGTGTTCCGGAATTCTTAGTGTGGGGAGGTTCCGTCTTTTGTCTGCAGCACCCGGGATCTCCTAGGAGCCCTTCGCCTGTCTTCCCCGAGTCCATCACAGTGCGGGCTGCCGGGGAAAGGCGGGGGTTGGGCTGGAAATGCAGGTAGCATCTAGTGCATCCCCCTGGACAGGGGAGGTAAGTAGCGGACTTCCCCTTGCCAGGGAAAACCTGTGACACCAGGCATCTGCGTGGAGGGCGGCCCCAAACCTCCCCCACACAGTCAGCCATGTTCCGGAATTCTGAGTGTGGGGAGCTTCCGTCTTCTGTCTGCAGCACCCGGGATCACCTAGGAGCCCTTCGCCTAACTTCCCCGAGTCCCTCACTGTGCGGGCTGCCCTGGAAAGCGGGGGTTGGGCTGGAAATGCTGGTAGCATCTAGTGCCTCCCCCTGGACAGTGGAGGTTATTAGCGGAATTCCCCCTGCCAGGGAACAACTGTGACACAAGGCAGCTGCGTTGAGGGCGGCTACAAACCTCCCCACACAGTCAGACGTGTTCCGGAATTCTGAGTGTGGGGAGGTTCTGTCATCTGTCTGCAGCACCCGGGATCTCCTAGGAGCCCATCGTTTGTCTTCCCCGAGTGCATTCCGGTGCGCGCTGCCTGGGAAAGCCGGGGTTGGGCTGGAAATGCAGGTAGCATCTAGTGCCTCCCCCTGGACAAGGGAGGTTATAAGCGGAATTCCCCCTGCCAGGGAACACCTGTGATACCAGGAAGCTTCGTGGGGGGAGGCCCAAAACCTCCCCCACACAGTCAGCCTTGTGCGGGGATTCTGAGTGTGGGGAGTTTCCGTCTTCTGTCTGCAGCAATCGGGATCTCCTAGGAGCCAATCCCGTGTCTTCCCCGAGTGCCTCACTGTGCGGGCTGCCGGGGAAAGGCGGGGGTTGGCCTGGAAATGCAGGTAGCATCTAATGCCTCCCCCTGGACAGGGGAGGTAATTAGCGGAGTTCCCCCGGCCAGGGAACACCTGTGACACCAGGCAGCTGCGTGGAGGGCGGCCCCAAAACTCCCTCACCCGGTCAGCAGTGTTCCGGAATTCTGAGTTTTGTGAGGTTCCGTCATCTGTCTGCAGCACCCGGGATCTCCTAGGAGCCCTTCGCGTGTCTTTCCAGAATGCCTACCAGTGCGGGCTGGCCGGGAAAGGCGGGGGTTGTGCTGGAAATTCAGGTAGCATCTAGTGCCTCCACTGGACAGGGGAGGTAATTAGCGGAATTCTCCCTGCAACGGAACACCTGAGACACCTGGCAGCTTAGTGTAGGTCGGCCCCAAACATCCCCCACACAGTCAGCCGTGTTCCGGAATTCTGAGTTTCGGGAGGTTCCGTCTTCTGTCTACAGGACCCGGGATCTCCTAGGAGGACTTCGCGGGTCTTCCCCGTGTGCCTCACTGTGCGGGCTGCTGGGGAAAGGCGGGAGTTGGGCTGGAAATGCAGGTAGCATCTAGTGCCTCTCACTGGACAGGGGAGGTAATTAGAGGAATTCCCCCTGCCAGGGAACATCTGTGACAGCAGTCAGCTGCGTGGATGTCGGCACGAACCTCCACAACACAGACAGCAGTGTTTCGGAATTCTGAGTGGTGGGAGGTTCCGTCATCTGTCTGTAGCACCCGGGATTTCCCAGGAGCCCTTCGCGTGTCTTCCCCGAGTGCCTCTCATTGCGGGATGCAGGGGAAAGGCGGGGGTTGTGCTGGAAGAGCAGGTAGCATCTAGTGCCTCCCCCTGGACAGGGGAGGTAATTAGCGGAATTCCCCCTGCCAGGGAACACCTGTGACACCAGGCAGCTGCATGGAGGGCGGCCCAAAACCTCCCCCACACAGTCAGCTGTGTTCCAGAATTCTGAGTTTGGGGAGGTTCCGTCATCTGTCTGCAGCCCCCGGGATCACTTAGGAGCACTTCGCGTGTCTTTCACGAGTGCATCGGAGGGCGGGCTTCCGGGGAATGAGGGGGAAGGGCTGGAAATGCAGGTAGCATCTATTGCCGCCACCTGGACAGGGGAGGTATTTAGCAGAATTCCCACTGCCAGGGAACACCTGTGACTCCAGGCAGCTGCGTGGAGGGCGGCCCCAAACCTTCCACACACAGTCAGCAGTGTTCCGGATTTCTGAGTTTTGGGAGGTTCGGTCATCTGTCTGCAGCACCCGGGATCTCCTAGGAGCCCTTCGCGTGTCTTCCCAGAGTGCCTCACAGTACGGTCTGCCGGGGAAAGGCGGGGGTTGGGCTGGAAATGCAGGTAGCATCTACTGCCTCCCCCTGGACAGGGGAGGTAATTAGCGGAATTCCCCCTGCCAGGGAACACCTGTGACACCAGGCAGCTGCGTGGAGTGCGGGTCCAAACTTCCCCCACACAGTCAGCCGTGTTCCGGTGTTCTCTGTGGGGAGGTTTCGTCTTCTGTCTGCAGCACCCGGGATGTATTAGGAGCCTTTCGCGTTTTTTCCCCGAGTCCCTCCCAGTGCGGGCTGCCCAGGAAAGGCGGGGGTTGGGCTGGAAATGCATTAAGATTCTAGTGCCTCCCCCTGGACAGGGGAGGTAATTAGCGGACTTCCCCCTGCAAGGGAACACCTGTGAAACCAGGCAGACTCTTGGAGGGCTGCCCCAAACCTCCCCCAAACAGTCAGCCGTGTTCCGGGATTCTGAGTGTAGGGAGGTACCGTCTTTTGTCTGCAGCAACCAGGATCCCCTAGGAGCCCATCGCGTGTCTTCCCCGAGTCCCTCCATGTGTGGGCTGCCGGGGAAAGGTGGGGTTTGGGCTGGAAATGCAGGTAGAATCTAGTGCCTCCCCCTGGACAGCGGAGGTAATTAGCGGACTTCCCCTTTCCATTGAACACCAGTGACACCAGGCAGCTGCGTGGAGGGCGGCCCCAAACCTCCCCCACACAGTCAGCCGTGTTCCGGAATTCTGAGTGTGGGGAGGTTCCGTCATCTCTATGCAGCACCCGGGATCACCTAGGAGCCTATCGCGTGTCTTCCCCGAGTGCCTCACGGTGCGGGCTACCAGGGAAATGCGGGGGTTGGGCGGGAAAGGCAGGTAGCATCTAGTGCATCCCCCTGGAGAGGGGAGGTTATTAGCGGACTTCCCCTTGCCAGGGAACACATGTGACACCAGGCAGCTGCGTGGACGGCGGCCCAAAACTTCCCCAACACAGTCAGCCGTGTTCCAGAATTCTGAGTGTAGGGAGGTTCCGTCTTTTGTATGCAGCACCCGGGATCTCCTAGGAGCCCTTCGGGTGTCTACCCCGAGTTTTTCCCTGTGCGTGCTGCCGGGGAATGAGTGGGTTGGGCTGGAAATGCAGGTAGCATCTAGTGCCTCCCCCTGGACAGGGGAGGTTATTAGCGGAATTCGCAATGCCAGGAAACACTTGTGATACTAGGCAGCTGCGTGGGCGGCGGCCTCAAACCTCCCCCACACAGTCAGCCGTGTTCCGGAATTCTGAGTGTGAGGAGGTTCCGTCATCTGTCTGCAGCACCCGGGATCTCCTAGGAGCCCTTAGCGTGTCTTCCCCGTGTCCTATCCAGTGCGGGCTGCCAGGGAAAGGAGGGGGTAGGGCTGGAAATGCAGGTAGCATCTAGTGCCTCCCCCTGGACAGGGGAGGTAATTAGCGGAGTTCCCCTGCCAGGGAACACCTGTGAAACCAGGCAGACTCGTGGAGGGCTGCCCCAAACCTCCCCCAAACAGTCAGCCGTGTTCCGGGATTCTGAGAGTGGGGAGGTACCGTCTTTTGTCTGCAGCAACCGGGATCTCCTAGGAGCCAATCGCGTGTATTTCCCGAGTCCCTCCATGTGCGGGCTGCCGCGGAAACGCGGGGGTTTGGCTGGAAATGCAGGTAGCATCTAGTGCCTCCCCCTGGACAGGGGAGGTAATTAGCGGACTTCCCCCTGCCAGGAAACATCTGTGACAGCAGGCAGCTGCGAGGTGGTCGGCCCGAAACCTCCCCCACACAGTCAGCCGTGTTCCGGAATTCTGAGTGTGGGGAGGTTCCGTCTACTGTCTGCAGCACCCGGGATCTCCTTAGGAGCCATTCGCGTGTCTCCCCCGAATGCCTCCCAGTGCGGGCTGCCGGGGAAAGGCGGGGGTTGGGCTGGAAATGCAGGTAGCATCTAGTGCCTCCCCCTGGACAGGGGAGGTAATTAGCGGAATTCCCCCTGCCATGGAACACCTGTGACTCCATGCAGCTGCGAGGGGCGCGGCCCCAAACCTCCCCCAAACAGTCAGCCGTGTTCCGGAATTCTGAGTGTGGGAAGGTTCCGTTTTCTGTCTGCAGCACACGGGATCTCCTTGGAGCCCTTCGCGTGTCTTCCCCGAGTCCCTTCCATTGCGGGATGCCGGGGAAACGCGGGGGTTGGGCTGGAAATGCAGGTAGCATCTAGTGCATCCCCCTGGACAGGGGTGGAAATTAACGGACTTCTCCCTGCCAGGGAACGTCTGTGACACCAGTCAGCTGCGTGGTGGGAGGACCCAAAACTCCCCCACACAGTCAGCCTTGTTCCGGAATTCTGAGTGTTGGGAGGTTCCGTCATCTCTATGCAGCACCCGGGATCACCTAGGAGACCATCGCATGTCTTCCCCGAGTATCTTCCGGTGCGGACTGCCGGGGAAATGCGGGGTTTGTGCTGGCAATGCAGGTAGCATCTACTGCCTCCCCCTGGACCGTGGAGGTAATTAGCGGACTTCCCCCTGCAATTGAACACCTGTGACACAAGTCAGCTGCGTGGGGGGCGGCCCCAAACCTCCCCAACACAGTCAGCCGTGTTCCGGAATTCTGAGTGTGGGGAGGTCTCGTCTTCTGTCTGCAGCACCCGGGATCTCCTAGGAGCCCTTAGAGTGTCTTCCCCGAATGCCTTCCAGTGCGAGCTGCCGGGAAAGAAAGGGGGTTGTGCTGGAAATGCAGGTAGCATCTTGTGCATCCCCCTGGACAGGGGAGGTAATTAGCGGACTTCCCCCTGCCAGGGAACACCTGTAACACCAGGCATCTGCGTGGAGTGCGGCGCCAAACCTCCCCCACACAGTCAGCCGTTTTCCGGAATTCTTAGTGTGGGGAGGTTCCGTCTTTTGTCTGCAGCACCCGGGATCTCCTAGGAGCCATTCGCGTGTCCTCCCCGAGTCCCTCCCAGTGCGGGCTGCCGGGAAAAGGCGGGGGTTGGGCTGGAAATGCAGGTAGCATCTAGTGCATCCCCCTGGACAGGGGAGGTAAGTAGCGGACTTCCCCTTGCCAGGGAAAACCTGTGACACCAGGCTGATGCCAGGAGGGCGGCCCCAAACCTCCCCCACACAGTCAGCCATGTGTCGGAATTCTGAGTTTCGAGAGATTCCGTCATCTGTCTGCAGCATCCGGGATCTCCTAGGAGCCCTTCGCGTGTCTTCCCCGAGTCCCTCCCAGTGCGTGCTGCCGGCGAAAGGCGGGGGTTGGGTGGAAATTCAGGGAGCATCTAGTGCCTCCCCCAAGACAGGGGAGGTTATTAGCGCAATTCCCCCTGCCAGGGAACACTTGTGACACCTGGCAGCTGCGAGGGGTCGACCCCAATACTGCCCCACACAGTCAGACTTGTTCCGGAATTCTGAGTGTGGGGAGGTTCCGTCTTCTGTCTGCAGCAACCGGGATCTTCTAGGAGCCTTTCGCTTGTCTTCCTCGAGTCCCATCCCGTGCGGGCTTCCGGGGAAATGCCGTGGTTGTGCTGGAAATGCAGGTAGCATCGACTGCCTCCCCCTTGACTGGGGAGGTAATTAGCGGACTTCCCCCTGCCATGGAACACCTGTGACACCAGGCAGATGCGTGGAGGACGGCCCAAACCTCCCTCACACAGTCAGCCTTGTTCCGGAATTCTGAGTGTGGGGAGGTTCCGTCATCTGTCTGGAGCACCCGGGATCTCCTAGGAGCCATTCGCGTGTCTTCCCCGAGTCCCTCCCAGTGCGGGCTGCCGGGGAATGGCGGGGGTTGGGCTGGAAATGCAGGTAGCATCTAGTGCATCCCCCTGGACAGGGGTGGAAATTAACGGACTTCTCCCTGCCAGGGAACGTCTGTGACACCAGTCAGCTGCGTGGTGGGAGGACCCAAAACTCCCCCACACAGTCAGCCTTGTTCCGGAATTCTGAGTGTTGGGAGGTTCCGTCATCTCTATGCAGCACCCGGGATCACCTAGGAGACCATCGCATGTCTTCCCCGAGTATCTTCCGGTGCGGACTGCCGGGGAAATGCGGGGTTTGTGCTGGCAATGCAGGTAGCATCTACTGCCTCCCCCTGGACCGTGGAGGTAATTAGCGGACTTCCCCCTGCAATTGAACACCTGTGACACAAGTCAGCTGCGTGGGGGGCGGCCCCAAACCTCCCCAACACAGTCAGCCGTGTTCCGGAATTCTGAGTGTGGGGAGGTCTCGTCTTCTGTCTGCAGCACCCGGGATCTCCTAGGAGCCCTTAGAGTGTCTTCCCCGAATGCCTTCCAGTGCGAGCTGCCGGGAAAGAAAGGGGGTTGTGCTGGAAATGCAGGTAGCATCTTGTGCATCCCCCTGGACAGGGGAGGTAATTAGCGGACTTCCCCCTGCCAGGGAACACCTGTAACACCAGGCATCTGCGTGGAGTGCGGCGCCAAACCTCCCCCACACAGTCAGCCGTTTTCCGGAATTCTTAGTGTGGGGAGGTTCCGTCTTTTGTCTGCAGCACCCGGGATCTCCTAGGAGCCATTCGCGTGTCCTCCCCGAGTCCCTCCCAGTGCGGGCTGCCGGGAAAAGGCGGGGGTTGGGCTGGAAATGCAGGTAGCATCTAGTGCATCCCCCTGGACAGGGGAGGTAAGTAGCGGACTTCCCCTTGCCAGGGAAAACCTGTGACACCAGGCTGATGCCAGGAGGGCGGCCCCAAACCTCCCCCACACAGTCAGCCATGTGTCGGAATTCTGAGTTTCGAGAGATTCCGTCATCTGTCTGCAGCATCCGGGATCTCCTAGGAGCCCTTCGCGTGTCTTCCCCGAGTCCCTCCCAGTGCGTGCTGCCGGCGAAAGGCGGGGGTTGGGTGGAAATTCAGGGAGCATCTAGTGCCTCCCCCAAGACAGGGGAGGTTATTAGCGCAATTCCCCCTGCCAGGGAACACTTGTGACACCTGGCAGCTGCGAGGGGTCGACCCCAATACTGCCCCACACAGTCAGACTTGTTCCGGAATTCTGAGTGTGGGGAGGTTCCGTCTTCTGTCTGCAGCAACCGGGATCTTCTAGGAGCCTTTCGCTTGTCTTCCTCGAGTCCCATCCCGTGCGGGCTTCCGGGGAAATGCCGTGGTTGTGCTGGAAATGCAGGTAGCATCGACTGCCTCCCCCTTGACTGGGGAGGTAATTAGCGGACTTCCCCCTGCCATGGAACACCTGTGACACCAGGCAGATGCGTGGAGGACGGCCCAAACCTCCCTCACACAGTCAGCCTTGTTCCGGAATTCTGAGTGTGGGGAGGTTCCGTCATCTGTCTGGAGCACCCGGGATCTCCTAGGAGCCATTCGCGTGTCTTCCCCGAGTCCCTCCCAGTGCGGGCTGCCGGGGAATGGCGGGGGTTGGGCTGGAAATGCAGGTAGCATCTAGTGCCTCCTCATGGACAGGGGAGGTAATTAGCGGAATTCCCCCTGCCAGGGAACACCTGTGACACCAGGCAGCTGCGTGGAGGGCGGCCACATACCTCCCCCACCCAGTCAGCAGTGTTCCGGAATTCTGAGTGTGTGGAAGTTCCGTCATCTCCCTGTAGCACCCGGGATCAACTAGGAGACCTTTGCGGGTCTTCCCCGAGTCACTTCCAGTGCGGGCTGCCGGGGAAAGGGGGGGTTGGGCTGGAAACGCAGGTAGCATCTAGTGCCTCCCCCTGGACAGGGGAGGTAATTAGCGGACTTCCCCCTGCCAGGGAAAACCTGTGAAACCAGGCAGATGCGTGGAGGGCGGCCCAAACCTCAATCACACAATCAGCCTTGTTCCGGAATTCTGTGTGTGGGGAGGTTCCGTCGTCTGTGTGCAGCACCCGGGATCTCCTAGGAGCCATTCGCGTGTCTTCCCCGAGTCCCTCCCAGTGCGGGCTGCCGGGGAATTGCGGGGGTTGGGCTGGAAATGCAGGTAGCATCTAGTGCCTCCTCCTGGACAGGGGAGGTAATTAGCGGAATTCCCCCTGCCAGGGAACACCTGTGACACCAGGCAGCTGCGTGGAGGGCGGCCCCAAACCTCCCCCACACAGTCAGCCGTGTCCCGGAATTCTGATTTTTGGGAGGTTCCGTCTTCAGTCTGCAGCACCCGGGATCTCCTAGGAGCCATTCGCGTGTCTTCCCCGAGTCACCCCCAGTGCGGGCTGATGGGGAAAGGCAGGGTTTTGGCTGGAAACGCAGGTAGCATCTAGTTCCTCCCCCTGGACAGGAGAGGTAATTTGCGGAGTTCCCCCTGGCAGGGAACATCTGTGACACCAGTCAGATTCGTGGAGGGCCGCCCCAAATCTCCCCCACACAGACAGCATTGTTCCGGAATTCTGAGTTTTGGGAGGTTCCGTCATCTTTCTGCAGCACCCGGGATCTACTATTAGCCATTCGCATTCCTTCCCAGATTGCCTCCAAGTGCGGGCTGCCGGGGAAAGGCGGGTGTTGTGCTGGAAATGCAGGTAGCATCTAGTGCCTCCCCCTAGACAGGGGAGGTATTTAGAGGAATTCCCCCTGCCAGGGAAAACCTGTGACAACAGTCAGCTGCGTGGAGGGCGGCCCCAAATCTCCCCCACACAGTCAGCCGTGTTCCAGAATTCTGAGTTTGCGGAGGTTCCGTCATCTGTCTGCAGCACCCGGGATCACCTAGGAGCCCTTCGCGTGTCTTCCCCGAGTGCCTCGAAGTGCGGGCTGCCGGGGAAAGGCGGGGGTTGGCCTGGAAATGCAGGTAGCATCTAGTGCCTCCCCCTGGACAGGGGAGGTAATTAGCGGACTTCCCCCTGCCAGGGAACACCTGTGACACCAGGCAGCTGCGTGGAGGGCGGCCACAAACCTCCCCCACCCAGTCAGCAGTGTTCCGGAATTCTGAGTGAGGGGAGGATCCGTCATCTCTCTGCAGCACCCGGGATCTCATAGGAGCCATTCGAGTGTCTTCCACGAGTGACTCCCAGTGCGGGCTGCCGGGGAATGGCGGGGGTTGGGCTGGAAATGCAGGTAGCATCTAGTGCCTCCTCATGGACAGGGGAGGTAATTAGCGGAATTCCCCCTGCCAGGGAACACCTGTGACACCAGGCAGCTGCGTGGAGGGCGGCCACATACCTCCCCCACCCAGTCAGCAGTGTTCCGGAATTCTGAGTGTGTGGAGGTTCCGTCATCTCCCTGTAGCACCCGGGATCAACTAGGAGACCTTTGCGGGTCTTCCCCGAGTCACTTCCAGTGCGGGCTGCCGGGGAAAGGGGGGGTTGGGCTGGAAACGCAGGTAGCATCTAGTGCCTCCTCCTGGACAGGGGAGGTAATTAGCGGAATTCCCCCTGCCAGGGAACACCTGTGACACCAGGCAGCTGCGTGGAGGGCGGCCCCAAACCTCCCCCACACAGTCAGCCGTGTCCCGGAATTCTGAGTTTTGGGAGGTTCCGTCTTCAGTCTGCAGCACCCGGGATCTCCTAGGAGCCATTCGCGTGTCTTCCCCGAGTCACCCCCAGTGCGGGCTGACGGGGAAAGGCAGGGTTTTGGCTGGAAACGCAGGTAGCATCTAGTTCCTCCCCCTGGACAGGAGAGGTAATTTGCGGAGTTCCCCCTGGCAGGGAACATCTGTGACACCAGTCAGATTCGTGGAGGGCCGCCCCAAATCTCCCCCACACAGACAGCATTGTTCCGGAATTCTGAGTTTTGGGAGGTTCCGTCATCTTTCTGCAGCACCCGGGATCTACTATTAGCCATTCGCATTCCTTCCCAGATTGCCTCCAAGTGCGGGCTGCCGGGGAAAGGCGGGTGTTGTGCTGGAAATGCAGGTAGCATCTAGTGCCTCCCCCTAGACAGGGGAGGTATTTAGAGGAAATCCCCCTGCCAGGGAAAACCTGTGACAACAGTCAGCTGCGTGGAGGGCGGCCCCAAATCTCCCCCACACAGTCAGCCGTGTTCCAGAATTCTGAGTTTGCGGAGGTTCCGTCATCTGTCTGCAGCACCCGGGATCACCTAGGAGCCCTTCGCGTGTCTTCCCCGAGTGCCTCGAAGTGCGTGCTGCCGGCGAAAGGCGGGGGTTGGGTGGAAATTCAGGGAGCATCTAGTGCCTCCCCCAAGACAGGGGAGGTTATTAGCGCAATTCCCCCTGCCAGGGAACACTTGTGACACCTGGCAGCTGCGAGGGGTCGACCCCAATACTGCCCCACACAGTCAGACTTGTTCCGGAATTCTAAGTGTGGGGAGGTTCCGTCTTCTGTCTGCAGCAACCGGGATCTTCTAGGAGCCTTTCGCTTGTCTTCCTCGAGTCCCATCCCGTGCGGGCTTCCGGGGAAATGCCGTGGTTGTGCTGGAAATGCAGGTAGCATCGACTGCCTCCCCCTTGACTTGGGAGGTAATTAGCGGACTTCCCCCTGCCAGGGAACACCTGTGACACCAGGCAGATGCGTGGAGGACGGCCCAAACCTCCCTCACACAGTCAGCCTGTTCCGGAATTCTGAGTGTGGGGAGGTTCCGTCATCTGTCTGGAGCACCCGGGATCTCCTAGGAGCCATTCGCGTGTCTTCCCCGAGTCCCTCCCAGTGCGGGCTGCCGGGGAATGGCGGGGGTTGGGCTGGAAATGCAGGTAGCATCTAGTGCCTCCTCATGGACAGGGGAGGTAATTAGCGGAATTCCCCCTGCCAGGGAACACCTGTGACACCAGGCAGCTTCGTGGAGGGCGGCCACATACCTCCCCCACCCAGTCAGCAGTGTTCCGGAATTCTGAGTGTGTGGAGGTTCCGTCATCTCCCTGTAGCACCCGGGATCAACTAGGAGACCTTTGCGGGTCTTCCCCGAGTCACTTCCAGTGCGGGCTGCCGGGGAAAGGGGGGGTTGGGCTGGAAACGCAGGTAGCATCTAGTGCCTCCCCCTGGACAGGGGAGGTAATTAGCGGACTTCCCCCTGCCAGGGAAAACCTGTGAAACCAGGCAGATGCGTGGAGGGCGGCCCAAACCTCAATCACACAATCAGCCTTGTTCCGGAATTCTGTGTGTGGGGAGGTTCCGTCGTCTGTGTGCAGCACCCGGGATCTCCTAGGAGCCATTCGCGTGTCTTCCCCGAGTCCCTCCCAGTGCGGGCTGCCGGGGAATTGCGGGGGTTGGGCTGGAAATGCAGGTAGCATCTAGTGCCTCCTCCTGGACAGGGGAGGTAATTAGCGGAATTCCCCCTGCCAGGGAACACCTGTGACACCAGGCAGCTGCGTGGAGGGCGGCCCCAAACCTCCCCCACACAGTCAGCCGTGTCCCGGAATTCTGATTTTTGGGAGGTTCCGTCTTCAGTCTGCAGCACCCGGGATCTCCTAGGAGCCATTCGCGTGTCTTCCCCGAGTCACCCCCAGTGCGGGCTGACGGGGAAAGGCAGGGTTTTGGCTGGAAACGCAGGTAGCATCTAGTTCCTCCCCCTGGACAGGAGAGGTAATTTGCGGAGTTCCCCCTGGCAGGGAACATCTGTGACACCAGTCAGATTCGTGGAGGGCCGCCCCAAATCTCCCCCACACACACAGCATTGTTCCGGAATTCTGAGTTTTGGGAGGTTCCGTCATCTTTCTGCAGCACCCGGGATCTACTATTAGCCATTCGCATTCCTTCCCAGATTGCCTCCAAGTGCGGGCTGCCGGGGAAAGGCGGGTGTTGTGCTGGAAATGCAGGTAGCATCTAGTGCCTCCCCCTAGACAGGGGAGGTATTTAGAGGAATTCCCCTTGCCAGGGAAAACCTGTGACAACAGTCAGCTGCGTGGAGGGCGGCCCCAAATCTCCCCAACACAGTCAGCCGTGTTCCAGAATTCTGAGTTTGCGGAGGTTCCGTCATCTGTCTGCAGCACCCGGGATCACCTAGGAGCCCTTCGCGTGTCTTCCCCGAGTGCCTCGAAGTGCGGGCTGCCGGGGAAAGGCGGGGGTTGGCCTGGAAATGCAGGTAGCATCTAGTGCCTCCCCCTGGACAGGGGAGGTAATTAGCGCACTTCCCCCTGCCAGGGAACACCTGTGACACCAGGCAGCTGCGTGGAGGGCGGCCACAAACCTCCCCCACCCAGTCAGCAGTGTTCCGGAATTCTGAGTGAGGGGAGGATCCGTCATCTCTCTGCAGCACCCGTGATCTCATAGGAGCCATTCGAGTGTCTTCCACGAGTGACTCCCAGTGCGGGCTGCCGGGGAATGGCGGGGGTTGGGCTGGAAATGCAGGTAGCATCTAGTGCCTCCTCATGGACAGGGGAGGTAATTAGCGGAATTCCCCCTGCCAGGGAACACCTGTGACACCAGGCAGCTGCGTGGAGGGCGGCCACATACCTCCCCCACCCAGTCAGCAGTGTTCCGGAATTCTGAGTGTGTGGAGGTTCCGTCATCTCCCTGTAGCACCCGGGATCAACTAGGAGACCTTTGCGGGTCTTCCCCGAGTCACTTCCAGTGCGGGCTGCCGGGGAAAGGGGGGGTTGGGCTGGAAACGCAGGTAGCATCTAGTGCCTCCCCCTGGACAGGGGAGGTAATTAGCGGACTTCCCCCTGCCAGGGAAAACCTGTGAAACCAGGCAGATGCGTGGAGGGCGGCCCAAACCTCAATCACACAATCAGCCTTGTTCCGGAATTCTGTGTGTGGGGAGGTTCCGTCGTCTGTGTGCAGCACCCGGGATCTCCTAGGAGCCATTCGCGTGTCTTCCCCGAGTCCCTCCCAGTGCGGGCTGCCGGGGAATTGCGGGGGTTGGGCTGGAAATGCAGGTAGCATCTAGTGCCTCCTCCTGGACAGGGGAGGTAATTAGCGGAATTCCCCCTGCCAGGGAACACCTGTGACACCAGGCAGCTGCGTGGAGGGCGGCCCCAAACCTCCCCCACACAGTCAGCCGTGTCCCGGAATTCTGAGTTTTGGGAGGTTCCGTCTTCAGTCTGCAGCACCCGGGATCTCCTAGGAGCCATTCGCGTGTCTTCCCCGAGTCACCCCCAGTGCGGGCTGACGGGGAAAGGCAGGGTTTTGGCTGGAAACGCAGGTAGCATCTAGTTCCTCCCCCTGGACAGGAGAGGTAATTTGCGGAGTTCCCCCTGGCAGGGAACATCTGTGACACCAGTCAGATTCGTGGAGGGCCGCCCCAAATCTCCCCCACACAGACAGCATTGTTCCGGAATTCTGAGTTTTGGGAGGTTCCGTCATCTTTCTGCAGCACCCGGGATCTACTATTAGCAATTCGCATTCCTTCCCAGATTGCCTCCAAGTGCGGGCTGCCGGGGAAAGGCGGGTGTTGTGCTGGAAATGCAGGTAGCATCTAGTGCCTCCCCCTAGACAGGGGAGGTATTTAGAGGAATTCCCCTTGCCAGGGAAAACCTGTGACAACCGTCAGCTGCGTGGAGGGCGGCCCCAAATCTCCCCCACACAGTCAGCCGTGTTCCAGAATTCTGAGTTTGCGGAGGTTCCGTCATCTGTCTGCAGCACCCGGGATCACCTAGGAGCCCTTCGCGTGTCTTCCCCGAGTGCCTCGAAGTGCGGGCTGCCGGGGAAAGGCGGGGGTTGGCCTGGAAATGCAGGTAGCATCTAGTGCCTCCCCCTGGACAGGGGAGGTAATTAGCGGACTTCCCCCTGCCAGGGAACACCTGTGACACCAGGCAGCTGCGTGGAGGGCGGCCACAAACCTCCCCCACCCAGTCAGCAGTGTTCCGGAATTCTGAGTGAGGGGAGGATCCGTCTTCAGTCTGCAGCACCCGGGATCTCCTAGGAGCCATTCGCGTGTCTTCCCCGAGTCACCCCCAGTGCGGGCTGACGGGGAAAGGCAGGGTTTTGGCTGGAAACGCAGGTAGCATCTAGTTCCTCCCCCTGGACAGGAGAGGTAATTTGCGGAGTTCCCCCTGGCAGGGAACATCTGTGACACCAGTCAGATTCGTGGAGGGCCGCCCCAAATCTCCCCCACACAGACAGCATTGTTCCGGAATTCTGAGTTTTGGGAGTTTCCGTCATCTGTCTGCAGCACCCGGGATCTACTATTAGCCATTCGCATTCCTTCCCAGATTGCCTCCAAGTGCGGGCTGCCGGGGAAAGGCGGGTGTTGTGCTGGAAATGCAGGTAGCATCTAGTGACTCCCCCTTGACAGGGGAGGTAATTAGCGGACTTCCCACTGCAAGGGAACTCCTGTGACACAAGGCAGCTGCGTGGAGGGCGGCCCCAAAACTCCCCCACACAGTCAGCCGTGTTCCGGAATTCTGAGAGTGGGGAGGTTCCGTCATCTGTCTGCAGCACCCGGGATCTCCAAGGAGCAATTCGCTTGTCTTCCACGAGTGACTCCCCGTGCGGCCTGACCGGGAAATTCGGGGGTTGGGCTGGAAATGCTGGTAGCATCTAGTGACTCCCCCTGGACAGGGGAGGTAATTAGCAGGATTCCCCCTGCAAGGGAACACCTGTGACACCATGCAGCTGCGTGGAGGGCGGCCCCAAACCTCCCCCACACCGTCAGCCGTGTTCCGGGATTCTGAGATTGGGAAGGTTCCATCATCTGTCTGCAGCACCCGGGATCACCTAGGAGCCCTTCACGTGTCTTCCCCGAGTCCCACCCAGTGCGGGCTGCCGGGGAAAGGCGCGGGTTGGGCTGTAAATGCAGGTAGCATCTAGTGCCTCCCCCTGACAGAGAAGGTAATTAGCGGAATTCCCCCTGCCAGGGAACATCTGTGACACCAGTCACCTGCATGGAGGGCGGCCCCAAACCTCGCCCACACAGTCAGCGTTGTTACGGAATTCTGAGTGTGGGGAGGTTCCGTCATCTTATTCAGCACCCGGGATCTCCTAGGAGCCCTTCGCGTGTCTTCCCAGAGTGCCTCCCAATGCGGGATGGAGGGGACATGCGGGTGTTGGGCTGGAAATGCAGGTAGCATCGAGTGCCTACCCCTGGACAGGGGAGGAAATTAGCGGACTTCTCCCTGCCAGGGAACACCTGTGAAACCAGTCAGCTGCGTAGAGGGCGGCCCAAAACCTCCCCAACACAGTCAGCCTTGTTCCGCATTTCTGAGTGTGGGGAGGTTCCGTCATCTCTCTGTAGCACCCCGGATCACCTAGGAGCCCTTTGCGTGTCTTCA
Organism: Camelus ferus; assembly: GCF_009834535.1. Taxonomy (NCBI): domain Eukaryota; kingdom Metazoa; phylum Chordata; class Mammalia; order Artiodactyla; family Camelidae; genus Camelus; species Camelus ferus. The sequence continues at coordinate 44,724 of NW_022589678.1, read as the reverse complement.
GAGTCCCTCCCAGTGCGGGCTGTCGGGGAATGGCGGGCTTTGGGCTGGAAATACAGGTAGCATCTAGAGCATCCCCCTGGACAGGGGAGGTAATTAGCTGACTTCCCCCTGCCAGGGAACACCTGTGACACCAGTCAGCTGCGTGGAGGGCGGCCCAAAACCTCCCAAACACAGTAAGACTTGTTCCGGAATTCTGAGTGTGCGGAGGTTCCGTCATCTGTCTGCAGCACCCGGGATTCACCTAGGAGCCCTTCGCGTGTCTTCCCCGACTGCCTCCCAGTGCGGGCTGCCGGGGAAAGGCGGGGGTTGGCCTGGAAATGCAGGTAGCATCTAGTGCCTCGCCCAGGACAGGGGAGGTAATTAGTGGACTTCGCCCTGCCAGGGAACACCTGTGACACCAGGCAGCTGCATGGAGGGCGGCCCCAAACCTCTCCCACACAGTCAGCCGTGTTCCGGAATTCTGAGTTTTGGGAGGTTCCGTCTTCAGTCTGCAGCACCCGGGATCTCCTAGGAGATCTTCGCGTGTCTTCCCCGAGTCGCTCCCAGTGCGGGCTGCCGGGGAATTGCGGGGGTTGGGCTGGAAAAGCAGGTAGCATCTAGTGCCTCCTCCTGGACAGGGGAGATAATTAGCGGAATTCCCCCTGCCAGGGAACACCTGTGAAACCAGGCAGCTGCGTGGAGTGCGGCCCCAAACCTCCCACACAGTCAGCCGTGTTCCGGAATTCTGAGTGTGGGGAGGTTCCGTCATCTCTCTGTAGCACCCCGGATCACCTAGGAACCCTTTGCGTGTCTTCACCGAATCCCTCCCAGTGCGGGCTGTCGGGGAATGGCGGGGTTGGGCTGGAAATACAGGTAGCATCTAGTGCATCCCCCTGGACAGGGGAGGTATTTAGCTGACTTCCCCCTGCCAGGGAACACCTGTGACACCAGGCAGCTGCGTAGAGTGCGGCCCCAAACCTCCCACACAGTCAGCCGTGTTCCGGAATTCTGAGTGTGGGGAGGTTCCGTCATCTCTCTGTAGCACCCCGGATCACCTAGGAGCCCTTTGCGTGTCTTCACCGAGTCCCTCCCAGTGTGGGCTGACGGGGAAAGGCAGGGTTTGGGCTGGAAAAGCAGGTAGCATCTAGTTCCTCCCCCTGGAGAGGGGAGGTAATTTGCGGAGTTCCCCCTGGAAGGGAACATCTGTGACACCAGTCAGATTCGTGGAGGGCGGTCCCAAATCTCCCCCACACAGACAGCAGTGTTCCGGAATTCTGTGTTTTGGGAGGTTCCGTCATCTGTCTGCAGCACCCGGGATCTACTATGAGCCCTTCGCATTCCTTCCCAGATTGACTCCCAGTGCGGGATGCTGGGGACATGCGGGTGTTGTGCTGGAAATGCAGGTAGCATCTAGTGCCTCCTCCTGGACAGGGGAGGTAATTAGCGGAATTCTCCCTGCCGGGGAACACCTGTGACACCAGGCAGCTGCGTGGAGGGCGGCCCCAAATCTCCCCCACACAGTCAGCCGTGTTCCAGAATTCTGAGTTTGCGGAGGTTCCGTCATCTGTCTGCAGCACCCGGGATCACCTAGGAGCCCTTCGCGTGTCTTCCCCGAGTGCCTCCCAGTGCGGGCTGCCGGGGAAAGGCGGGGGTTGGCCTGGAAATGCAGGTAGCATCTAGTGCCTCCCCCTGGACAGGGGAGGTTATTAGCGGACTTCCCCCTGCCAGGGAACACCTGTGACATCAGGCAGCTGCGTGGAGGGCGGCCACAAACCTCCCCCACCCAGTCAGCAGTGTTCCGGAATTCTGAGTGTGGGGAGGATCCGTTATCTCTCTGCAGCACCGGGGATCTCCTAGGAGCCCTTCGAGTGTCTTCCCCGAGTCCCTCCCTGTGCGGGCAGCCGGGGAAATGCGGGGGTGGCCTGGAAATGCAGGTAGCATTTAGTGCCTCCCCCTGCACAGGGGAGGTAATTAGCAGAATTCCCCCTGCAAGGGAACACCTGTGACACCATGCAACTGCGTGGATGGCGGCCCAAAACCTCCCCCACACAGTCCGCCGTGTTCCAGAATTCTGTTTGCGGAGGTTCCGTCATCTGTCTGCAGCAGCCGGTATCCCCTATTAGCCCTTCACGTGTCTTCCACGGGTCCATCCCAGTGCGGGCTACCAGGGAAAGGGGGGGGTTGTGCTGTAAATGCAGGTAGCATCTAGTGCATCCCCCAGTCAGAGAAGGTAATTAGCGGAATTCCCCCTGCCAGGGAACATCTGTGACACCAGTCAGCTACATGGAAGGCGGCCCCAAACCTCCCCCACACAGTCAGCCGAGTTCCGGAATTCTGAGTGTGGGGAGGTTCCGTCTTCTGTCTGCAGCACCCGGGATATCCTAGGAGCCCTTCGCGTGTCTTCCCGATTCTTTCCCAGTGCGGGCTGCAGGGGAAATGCGGGGGATGGTCTGGAAATTCAGGTAAAATCTAGTGCCCCCCCTGGACAGGGGAGGTATTTAGCGGACTTTCCCCTGCCAGGGAACACCTGTGACACCAGGCAGCTGCGTGGAGGGCGGCCACAAACCTCCCCCACCCAGTCAGCAGTGTTCCGGAATTCTGAGTGAGGGGAGGATCCGTCTTCAGTCTGCAGCACCCGGGATCTCCTAGGAGCCATTCGCGTGTCTTCCCCGAGTCACCCCCAGTGCGGGCTGACGGGGAAAGGCAGGGTTTTGGCTGGAAACGCAGGTAGCATCTAGTTCCTCCCCCTGGACAGGAGAGGTAATTTGCGGAGTTCCCCCTGGCAGGGAACATCTGTGACACCAGTCAGATTCGTGGAGGGCCGCCCCAAATCTCCCCCACACAGACAGCATTGTTCCGGAATTCTGAGTTTTGGGAGTTTCCGTCATCTTTCTGCAGCACCCGGGATCTACTATTAGCCATTCGCATTCCTTCCCAGATTGCCTCCAAGTGCGGGCTGCCGGGGAAAGGCGGGTGTTGTGCTGGAAATGCAGGTAGCATCTAGTGACTCCCCCTTGACAGGGGAGGTAATTAGCGGACTTCCCACTGCAAGGGAACTCCTGTGACACAAGGCAGCTGCGTGGAGGGCGGCCCCAAAACTCCCCCACACAGTCAGCCGTGTTCCGGAATTCTGAGAGTGGGGAGGTTCCGTCATCTGTCTGCAGCACCCGGGATCTCCAAGGAGCAATTCGCTTGTCTTCCACGAGTGACTCCCCGTGCGGCCTGACCGGGAAATTCGGGGTTGGGCTGGAAATGCTGGTAGCATCTAGTGACTCCCCCTGGACAGGGGAGGTAATTAGCAGGATTCCCCCTGCAAGGGAACACCTGTGACACCATGCAGCTGCGTGGAGGGCGGCCCCAAACCTCCCCCACACCGTCAGCCGTGTTCCGGGATTCTGAGATTGGGAAGGTTTCCATCATCTGTCTGCAGCACCCGGGATCACCTAGGAGCCCTTCACGTGTCTTCCCCGAGTCCCACCCAGTGCGGGCTGCCGGGGAAAGGCGCGGGTTGGGCTGTAAATGCAGGTAGCATCTAGTGCCTCCCCCTGACAGAGAAGGTAATTAGCGGAATTCCCCCTGCCAGGGAACATCTGTGACACCAGTCACCTGCATGGAGGGCGGCCCCAAACCTCGCCCACACAGTCAGCGTTGTTACGGAATTCTGAGTGTGGGGAGGTTCCGTCATCTTATTCAGCACCCGGGATCTCCTAGGAGCCCTTCGCGTGTCTTCCCAGAGTGCCTCCCAATGCGGGATGGAGGGGACATGCGGGTGTTGGGCTGGAAATGCAGGTAGCATCGAGTGCCTACCCCTGGACAGGGGAGGAAATTAGCGGACTTCTCCCTGCCAGGGAACACCTGTGAAACCAGTCAGCTGCGTAGAGGGCGGCCCAAAACCTCCCCAACACAGTCAGCCTTGTTCCGCATTTCTGAGTGTGGGGAGGTTCCGTCATCTCTCTGTAGCACCCCGGATCACCTAGGAGCCCTTTGCGTGTCTTCAGAGTCCCTCCCAGTGCGGGCTGTCGGGGAATGGCGGGCTTTGGGCTGGAAATACAGGTAGCATCTAGAGCATCCCCCTGGACAGGGGAGGTAATTAGCTGACTTCCCCCTGCCAGGGAACACCTGTGACACCAGTCAGCTGCGTGGAGGGCGGCCCAAAACCTCCCAAACACAGTAAGACTTGTTCCGGAATTCTGAGTGTGCGGAGGTTCCGTCATCTGTCTGCAGCACCCGGGATTCACCTAGGAGCCCTTCGCGTGTCTTCCCCGACTGCCTCCCAGTGCGGGCTGCCGGGGAAAGGCGGGGGTTGGCCTGGAAATGCAGGTAGCATCTAGTGCCTCGCCCAGGACAGGGGAGGTAATTAGTGGACTTCGCCCTGCCAGGGAACACCTGTGACACCAGGCAGCTGCATGGAGGGCGGCCCCAAACCTCTCCCACACAGTCAGCCGTGTTCCGGAATTCTGAGTGTGGGGAGGTTCCGTCATCTCTCTGTAGCACCCCGGATCACCTAGGAACCCTTTGCGTGTCTTCACCGAATCCCTCCCAGTGCGGGCTGTCGGGGAATGGCGGGGTTGGGCTGGAAATACAGGTAGCATCTAGTGCATCCCCCTGGACAGGGGAGGTATTTAGCTGACTTCCCCCTGCCAGGGAACACCTGTGACACCAGGCAGCTGCGTAGAGTGCGGCCCCAAACCTCCCACACAGTCAGCCGTGTTCCGGAATTCTGAGTGTGGGGAGGTTCCGTCATCTCTCTGTAGCACCCCGGATCACCTAGGAGCCCTTTGCGTGTCTTCACCGAGTCCCTCCCAGTGTGGGCTGACGGGGAAAGGCAGGGTTTGGGCTGGAAAAGCAGGTAGCATCTAGTTCCTCCCCCTGGAGAGGGGAGGTAATTTGCGGAGTTCCCCCTGGAAGGGAACATCTGTGACACCAGTCAGATTCGTGGAGGGCGGTCCCAAATCTCCCCCACACAGACAGCAGTGTTCCGGAATTCTGTGTTTTGGGAGGTTCCGTCATCTGTCTGCAGCACCCGGGATCTACTATGAGCCCTTCGCATTCCTTCCCAGATTGACTCCCAGTGCGGGATGCTGGGGACATGCGGGTGTTGTGCTGGAAATGCAGGTAGCATCTAGTGCCTCCTCCTGGACAGGGGAGGTAATTAGCGGAATTCACCCTGCCGGGGAACACCTGTGACACCAGGCAGCTGCGTGGAGGGCGGCCCCAAATCTCCCCCACACAGTCAGCCGTGTTCCAGAATTCTGAGTTTGCGGAGGTTCCGTCATCTGTCTGCAGCACCCGGGATCACCTAGGAGCCCTTCGCGTGTCTTCCCCGAGTGCCTCCCAGTGCGGGCTGCCGGGGAAAGGCGGGGGTTGGCCTGGAAATGCAGGTAGCATCTAGTGCCTCCCCCTGGACAGGGGAGGTTATTAGCGGACTTCCCCCTGCCAGGGAACACCTGTGACATCAGGCAGCTGCGTGGAGGGCGGCCACAAACCTCCCCCACCCAGTCAGCAGTGTTCCGGAATTCTGAGTGTGGGGAGGATCCGTTATCTCTCTGTAGCACCCCGGATCACCTAGGAGCCCTTTGCGTGTCTTCAGAGTCCCTCCCAGTGCGGGCTGTCGGGGAATGGCGGGCTTTGGGCTGGAAATACAGGTAGCATCTAGAGCATCCCCCTGGACAGGGGAGGTAATTAGCTGACTTCCCCCTGCCAGGGAACACCTGTGACACCAGTCAGCTGCGTGGAGGGCGGCCCAAAACCTCCCAAACACAGTAAGACTTGTTCCGGAATTCTGAGTGTGCGGAGGTTCCGTCATCTGTCTGCAGCACCCGGGATTCACCTAGGAGCCCTTCGCGTGTCTTCCCCGACTGCCTCCCAGTGCGGGCTGCCGGGGAAAGGCGGGGGTTGGCCTGGAAATGCAGGTAGCATCTAGTGCCTCGCCCAGGACAGGGGAGGTAATTAGTGGACTTCGCCCTGCCAGGGAACACCTGTGACACCAGGCAGCTGCATGGAGGGCGGCCCCAAACCTCTCCCACACAGTCAGCCGTGTTCCGGAATTCTGAGTGTGGGGAGGTTCCGTCATCTCTCTGTAGCACCCCGGATCACCTAGGAACCCTTTGCGTGTCTTCACCGAATCCCTCCCAGTGCGGGCTGTCGGGGAATGGCGGGGTTGGGCTGGAAATACAGGTAGCATCTAGTGCATCCCCCTGGACAGGGGAGGTATTTAGCTGACTTCCCCCTGCCAGGGAACACCTGTGACACCAGGCAGCTGCGTAGAGTGCGGCCCCAAACCTCCCACACAGTCAGCCGTGTTCCGGAATTCTGAGTGTGGGGAGGTTCCGTCATCTCTCTGTAGCACCCCGGATCACCTAGGAGCCCTTTGCGTGTCTTCACCGAGTCCCTCCCAGTGTGGGCTGACGGGGAAAGGCAGGGTTTGGGCTGGAAAAGCAGGTAGCATCTAGTTCCTCCCCCTGGAGAGGGGAGGTAATTTGCGGAGTTCCCCCTGGAAGGGAACATCTGTGACACCAGTCAGATTCGTGGAGGGCGGTCCCAAATCTCCCCCACACAGACAGCAGTGTTCCGGAATTCTGTGTTTTGGGAGGTTCCGTCATCTGTCTGCAGCACCCGGGATCTACTATGAGCCCTACGCATTCCTTCCCAGATTGACTCCCAGTGCGGGATGCTGGGGACATGCGGGTGTTGTGCTGGAAATGCAGGTAGCATCTAGTGCCTCCTCCTGGACAGGGGAGGTAATTAGCGGAATTCACCCTGCCGGGGAACACCTGTGACACCAGGCAGCTGCGTGGAGGGCGGCCCCAAATCTCCCCCACACAGTCAGCCGTGTTCCAGAATTCTGAGTTTGCGGAGGTTCCGTCATCTGTCTGCAGCACCCGGGATCACCTAGGAGCCCTTCGCGTGTCTTCCCCGAGTGCCTCCCAGTGCGGGCTGCCGGGGAAAGGCGGGGGTTGGCCTGGAAATGCAGGTAGCATCTAGTGCCTCCCCCTGGACAGGGGAGGTTATTAGCGGACTTCCCCCTGCCAGGGAACACCTGTGACATCAGGCAGCTGCGTGGAGGGCGGCCACAAACCTCCCCCACCCAGTCAGCAGTGTTCCGGAATTCTGAGTGTGGGGAGGATCCGTTATCTCTCTGCAGCACCGGGGATCTCCTAGGAGCCCTTCGAGTGTCTTCCCCGAGTCCCTCCCTGTGCGGGCAGCCGGGGAAATGCGGGGGTGGCCTGGAAATGCAGGTAGCATTTAGTGCCTCCCCCTGCACAGGGGAGGTAATTAGCAGAATTCCCCCTGCAAGGGAACACCTGTGACACCATGCAACTGCGTGGATGGCGGCCCAAAACCTCCCCCACACAGTCCGCCGTGTTCCAGAATTCTGTTTGCGGAGGTTCCGTCATCTGTCTGCAGCAGCCGGTATCCCCTATTAGCCCTTCACGTGTCTTCCACGGGTCCATCCCAGTGCGGGCTACCAGGGAAAGGGGGGGGTTGTGCTGTAAATGCAGGTAGCATCTAGTGCATCCCCCAGTCAGAGAAGGTAATTAGCGGAATTCCCCCTGCCAGGGAACATCTGTGACACCAGTCAGCTACATGGAAGGCGGCCCCAAACCTCCCCCACACAGTCAGCCGAGTTCCGGAATTCTGAGTGTGGGGAGGTTCCGTCTTCTGTCTGCAGCACCCGGGATATCCTAGGAGCCCTTCGCGTGTCTTCCCGATTCTTTCCCAGTGCGGGCTGCAGGGGAAATGCGGGGGATGGTCTGGAAATTCAGGTAAAATCTAGTGCCCCCCCTGGACAGGGGAGGTATTTAGCGGACTTTCCCCTGCCAGGGAACACCTGTGACACGAGGCAGCTGCGTGGAGGGCGGACCCAAACCTCCCCCACACAGTCAGAAGTGTTCCGGAATTCTGAGTGTTGGGAGGTTCCGTCATCTGTCTGCAGCACCCGGGATGTCCTAGGAGCCCTTCGCGTGTCTTCCAGGATTCTTTCCCAGTGCGGGCTCCCGGGGAAATATGGGGGTTTGGCTGCAAATGCAGGTAGCATCTAGTGCCTCCCCCTGGACAGGGGAGGTATTTAGCAGAATTCCCACTGCTAAGGAACACCTCTGACTCCAGGCAGCTGCGTGGAGGGCGGCCCCAAACCTCCCCCACACAGTCAGCCGAGTTCCGGAATTCTGAGTGTGGGGAGGTTCCGTCTTCTGTCTGCAGCACCCGGGATCTCCTAGGAGCCCTTCGCGTGTCTTCCCGATTCTTTCCCAGTGCGGGCTGCAGGGGAAATGCGGGGGATGGGCTGGAAATTCAGGTAAAATCTAGTGCCCCCCCTGGACAGGGGAGGTATTTAGCGGACTTTCCCCTGCCAGGGAACACCTGTGACACCAGGCAGCTGCGTGGATGGCGGACCCAAACCTCCCCCACACAGTCAGAAATATTCCGGAATTCTGAGTGTTGGGAGGTTCCGTCATCTGTCTGCAGCAACCCGGATCTCCTAGGAGCCCTTCGCGTGTCTTCTCAGAGTGCCTCCCAGTGCGGGATGACGGGGACATGCGGGTGTAGGGCTGGAAATGCAGGTAGCATCTAGTGCCTCCCCCTGGACAGGGGAGGTAATTAGCGGACTTCTCCCTGCCAGGGAACACCTGTGACACCAGTCACCTGCGTGGAGGGCGGCCCAATACCTCCCAAACACAGTCAGCCTTCTTCCGGATTTCTGAGTGTGGGGAGGTTCTGTCATCTGTCTGCAGCACCCGGGATCTACTAGGAGCCCTTCGCGTGTCTTCCCCGAATCCCTACCATTGCGGACTGCCTGGGAAAGGCGGGGGTTGGGCTGGAAATGCAGGTAGCATCTAGTGCCTCCCCCTGGACAGGGGAGGTAATTGGCGGAATTCCCACTGCCAGGGAACACCTGTGACACCTGTCAGCTGCGAGGAAGGCGGCCCAAAACCTCCTAGAAACAGTCAGCCTTGTTCCGGAATTCTGAGTGTGGGGAGGATCCGTCATCTGTCTGCAGCACCCGGGATTTCCTAGGAGCCCTTCGCGTGTCTTCCAGGATTCTTTCCCAGTGCGGGCTCCCGGGGAAATGTGGGGGTTTGGCTGGAAATGCAGGTAGCATCTAGTGCCTCCCCCTGGACAGGGGAGGTATTTAGCAGAATTCCCACTGCTAAGGAACACCTCTGACTCCAGGCAGCTGCGTGAAGGGCGGCCCCAAACCTCCCCCACACAGTCAGCCGAGTTCCGGAATTCTGAGTGTGGGGAGGTTCCGTCTTCTGTCTGCAGCACCCGGGATATCCTAGGAGCCCTTCGCGTGTCTTCCCGATTCTTTCCCAGTGCGGGCTGCAGGGGAAATGCGGGGGATAGGCTGGAAATTCAGGTAAAATCTAGTGCCCCCCCTGGACAGGGGAGGTAATTAGCGGATTTCTCCCTGCCAGGGAACACCTGTGACACTAGGCAGCTGCGTGGAGGGCGGCCCCAAAACTCCCCCACACAGTCAGCCGTGTTCCAGAATTCTGAGTGTGGGGAGGTTCCGTCATCTGTCTGCAGCACCCGGGATCTCCTAGGAGCCATTCGCGTGGCTTCCCAGAGTGCCTCCCAGTGAGGGATGAAGGGGATATGCGGGTGTTGGTCTGGAAATGCAGGTAGCATCTAGTGCCTCCCTCTGGACAGGGGAGGTAATTAGCGGACTTCCACCTGCCAGGGAACACCTGTGACAGCTGTCAGCTGCGTGGAGGGCGGCCCACATACTCCCCCAAACAGTCAGTCTTGTTCCGGAATTCTGAGTGTGGGGAGGATCCGTCATCTCTCTGCAGCACCCGGGATCTCCTAGGAGCCCTTCGAATGTCTTCACCGAGTCCCTCCCAGTGCGGGCAGCCGGGGAAAGGCGGGGGTGCCCTGGAAATGCAGGTAGCATCTAGTGCCTCCCCCTGGACAGGTTAGGTAATTAGCCGAATTCCCCCTGCCAGGGAACAACTGTGACACTAGGCAGCTGCGTGGTGTTCGGCCCCAAATCTCCCCCACACAGTCAGCCGTGTTCCGGAATTCTGAGTGTGGGGAGGTTCCTTCTTCTGTCTGTAGCACCCGGAATCTAAAAGGAGCACTTCGCTTGTCTTCCACGAGTGATTCCCCGTGCGGGCTGACCGGGAAATGCGGGGGTTAGGCTGGAAATGCTGGTAGAATCTAGTGACTCCCCCTGGACAGGGGAGGTAATTAGCAGAATTCCCCCTGCAAGGGAACACCTGTGACACCATGCAGCTGCGTGGAGGGCGGCCCCAATCCTCCCCCACACAGTCAGCCTTGTTCCGGAATTCTGAGTGTGGGGAGGTTCCGTCATCTTATTCAGCACCCGGGATCTCCTAGGAGCCCTTCGCGTGTCTTCCCAGAGTGCCTCCCAATGCGGGATGAAGGGGACATGCGGGTGTTGGGCTGGAAATGCAGGTAGCATCGAGTGCCTCCCCCTGGACAGGGGAGGTAATTAGCGGACTTCTCCCTGCCAGGGAACACCTGTGAAACCAGTCAGCTGCGTAGAGGGCGGCCCAAAACCTCCCCAACACAGTCAGCCTTGTTCCGCATTTCTGAGTGTGGGGAGGTTCCGTCATCTGTCTGCAGCACCCGGGATAACCTAGGAGCCCTTCGCGTGCCTTTCCCAAGTCCCTCCAAGTGCGGGCTGCCGGGGAAAAGCTGGGGTTGGGCTGGAAAAGAAGGTAGCATCTAGTGCCTCCCCCTTGACAGGGGAGGTAATTAGCGGACTTCCCACTGCAAGGGAACTCCTGTGACACAAGGCAGCTGCGTGGAGTGCGGCCCCAAACCTCCCCCACACAGTCAGCAGTGTTCCGGAATTCTGAGTGTGGGGAGGTTCCTTCTTCTGTCTGCAGCACCCGGGATGTCCTAGGAGCCCTTCGCGTGTCTTCCCCGATTCTTTCCCAGTGCGGGCTCCCGGGGAAATGTGGGGGTTTGGCTGGAAATGCAGGTAGCATCTAGTGCCTCCCCCTAGACAGGGGAGGTATTTAGCAGAATTCCCACTGCTAAGGAACACCTCTGACTCCAGGCAGCTGCGTGGAGGGCGGCCCCAAACCTCCCCCACACAGTCAGCCGAGGTCCGGAATTCTGAGTGTTGGGAGGTTCCGTCATCTGTCTGCAGCACCCGGGATGTCCTAGGAGCCCTTCGCGTGTCTTCCAGGATTCTTTCCCAGTGCGGGCTCCCGGGGAAATATGGCGGTATGGCTGGAAATGCAGGTAGCATCTAGTGCCTCCCCCTGGACAGGGGAGGTATTTAGCAGAATTCCCACTGCTAAGAACACCTCTGACTCCAGGCAGCTGCGTGAAGGGCGGCCCCAAACCTCCCCCACACAGTCAGCCGAGTTCCGGAATTCTGAGTGTGGGGAGGTTCCGTCTTCTGTCTGCAGCACCCGGGATCTCCTAGGAGCCCTTCGCGTGTCTTCCCGATTCTTTCCCAGTGCGGGCTGCAGGGGAAATGCGGGGGATGTTCTGGAAATTCAGGTAAAATCTAGTGCCCCCCCTGAACAGGGGAGGTATTTAGCGGACTTTCCCCTGCCAGGGAACACCTGTGACACGAGGCAGCTGCGTGGAGGGCGGACCCAAACCTCCCCCACACCGTCAGAAGTGTTCCGGAATTCTGAGTGTTGGGAGGTTCCGTCATCTGTCTGCAGCACCCGGGATGTCCTAGGAGCCCTTCGCGTGTCTTCCAGGATTCTTTCCCAGTGCGGGCTCCCGGGGAAATGTGGGGGTTTGCCTGGAAATGCAGGTAGCATCTAGTGCCTCCCCCTGGACAGGGGAGGTATTTAGCAGAATTCCCACTGATAAGGAACACCTCTGACTCCAGGCAGCTGCGTGGAGGGCGGCCCCAAACCTCCCCCACACAGTCAGCCGAGTTCCGGAATTCTGAGTGTGGGGAGGTTCCGTCTTCTGTCTGCAGCACCCGGGATCTCCTAGGAGCCCTTCGCGTGTCTTCCCGATTCTTTCCCAGTGCGGGCTGCAGGGGAAATGCGGGGGATGGGCTGGAAATTCAGGTAAAATCTAGTGCCCCCCCTGGACAGGGGAGGTATTTAGCGGACTTTCCCCTGCCAGGGAACACCTGTGACACCAGGCAGCTGCGTGGAGAGCGGACCCAAACCTCCCCAACACAGTCAGAAGTGTTCCGGAATTCTGAGTGTGGGGAGGTTCCGTCATCTGTCTGCAGCACCAGGGATCTACTAGGAGTCCTTCGCGTGTCTTCCCCGAATCCCTACCAGTGCGGGCTGCCTGGGAAAGGCGGGGGTTGGGCTGGAAATGCAGGTAGCATCTAGTGCCTCCACCTTGACAGGGGAGGTATTTGGCGGAATTCCCACTGCCAGGGAACACCTGTGACACCAGGCAGATTCGTGGAGGTCGGCCTCAACCTCCCCCACACAGTCAGCCGTGTTCCGGAATTCTGAGTTTGGGGAGGTTCCGTCTTCTGTCTGCAGCACCCGTTATCTCCTAGGAGCCCTTCGCATGTCTTCCCGATTCTTTCCCAGTGCGGGCTGCCGGGGAAATCCGGCGGATGGGCTGGAAATGCAGGTAAAATCTAGTGCCTCCCCCGGGATTGGGGAGGTAATTAGCGGAATTCCCCCTGCCAGGGAACACCTGTGACGCAAAGCAGCTGCGTGGAGTGCGGCCCCAAACATCCCCCACACAGTCAGCCGTGTTCCGGAATTCTGAGTTTGGGGAGGTACCATCATCTGTCTGCAACAACCGGGATCCCCTAGGATCCCTTCGCGTGTCTTCACCGAGGACCTCCCAGTGCGGGCTGCCGGGGAAAGGCGGGGGTTGGGCTCGAAATGCAGGTAGCATCTAGTGCATCCCCCTGGACAGGGGAGGTAATTAGCGGACTTCACCCTGCCAGGGAACACCTGTGACACCAGGCAGCTGAGTGGAGGTCGGCCCCAAATCTCCCCCACACAGTCAGCCGTGTTCCAGAATTCTGAGTGTGGGGAGGTTCTGTCATCTGTCTGCAGCACCCGGGATCTCCTAGGAGCCATTCGCGTGGCTTCCCAGAGTGCCTCCCTGTGAGGGATGACGGGGATATGCGGGTGTTGTTCTGGAAATGCAGGTAGCATCTAGTGCCTCCCTCTGGACAGGGGAGGTAATTAGCGGAATTCCACCTGCCAGGGAACACCTGTGACACCTGTCAGCTGCGTGGAGTGCGGCCCAAAACCTCCTAGAAACAGTCAGCCTTGTTCCGGAATTCTGAGTGCGGGGAGGATCCGTCATCTGTCTGCAGCACCAGGGATTTCCTAAGAGCCCTTCGCGTGTCTTCCCCGATTCTTTCCCAGTGCGGACTCCCGGGGAAATGCGGGGGTTGGGCTGGAAATGCAGGTAGTATCTAGTGCCTCCACCTGGACAGGGGAGGTAATTAGCAGAATTCCCACTGCTAAGGAACACCTGTGACTCCAGGCAGCTGCGTGGAGGGCGGCCCCAAACCTCCCCCACACAGTCAGCCGAGTTCCGGAATTCTGAGTGTGGGGAGGTTCCGTCTTCTGTCTGCAACACCCGGGATCTCCTAGGAGCCATTCGCGTGGCTTCCCAGAGTGCCTCCCAGTGAGGGATGAAGGGGATATGCGGGTGTTGGTCTGGAAATGCAGGTAGCATCTAGTGCCTCCCTCTGGACAGAGGAGGTAATTAGCGGACTTCCACCTGCCAGGGAACACCTGTGAAAGCTGTCAGCTGCGTGGAGGGCGGCCCACATACTCCCCCAAACAGTCAGTCTTGTTCCGGAATTCTGAGTGTGGGGAGGATCCGTCATCTCTCTGCAGCACCCGGGATCTCCTAGGAGCCCTTCGAATGTCTTCACCGAGTCCCTCCCAGTGCGGGCAGCCGGGGAAAGGCGGGGGTGCCCTGGAAATGCAGGTAGCATCTAGTGCCTCCCCCTGGACAGGTTAGGTAATTAGCCGAATTCCCCCTGCCAGGGAACAACTGTGACACTAGGCAGCTGCGTGGTGTTCGGCCCCAAATCTCCCCCACACAGTCAGCCGTGTTCCGGAATTCTGAGTGTGGGGAGGTTCCTTCTTCTGTCTACAGCACCCGGAATCTAAAAGGAGCAATTCGCTTGTCTTCCACGAGTGACTCCCCGTGCGGGCTGACCGGGAAATGCGGGGGTTAGGCTGGAAATGCTGGTAGCATCTAGTGACTCCCCCTGGACAGGGGAGGTAATTAGCAGAATTCCCCCTGCAAGGGAACACCTGTGACACCATGCAGCTGCGTGGAGGGCGGCCCCAATCCTCCCCCACACAGTCAGCCGTGTTCCGGGATTCTGAGATTGGGAAGGTTCCATCATCTGTCTGCAGCACCCGGGATCACATAGGAGCCCTTCACTTGTCTTCCCCGAGTCCCCCCCAGTGCGGGCTGCCGGGGAAAGGCGGGGGTTGGGCTGTAAATGCAGGTAGCATCTAGTGCCTCCCCCTGACAGAGAAGGTAATTAGCGGAATTCCCCCTGCCAGGGAACATGTGTGACACCAGTCAGCTGCATGGAGGGCGGCCCCAAACCTCGCCCACACAGTCAGCCTTGTTCCGGAATTCTGAGTGTGGGGAGGTTCCGTCATCTTATTCAGCACCCGGGATCTCCTAGGAGCCCTTCGCGTGTCTTCCCAGAGTGCCTCCCAATGCGGGATGAAGGGGACATGCGGGTGTTGGGCTGGAAATGCAGGTAGCATCGAGTGCCTCCCCCTGGACAGGGGAGGTAATTAGCGGACTTCTCCCTGCCAGGGAACACCTGTGAAACCAGTCAGCTGCGTAGAGGGCGGCCCAAAACCTCCCCAACACAGTCAGCCTTGTTCCGCATTTCTGAGTGTGGGGAGGTTCCGTCATCTGTCTGCAGCACCCGGGATAACCTAGGAGCCCTTCGCGTGTCTTTCCCGAGTCCCTCCAAGTGCGGGCTGCCGGGGAAAAGCTGGGGTTGGGCTGGAAAAGAAGGTAGCATCTAGTGCCTCCCCCTTGACAGGCGAGGTAATTAGCGGACTTCCCACTGCAAGGGAACTCCTGTGACACAAGGCAGCTGCGTGGAGTGCGGCCCCAAACCTCCCCCACACAGTCAGCCGAGTTCCGGAATTCTGAGTGTGGGGAGGTTCCTTCTTCTGTCTGCAGCACCCGGGATGTCCTAGGAGCCCTTCCCGTGTCTTCCCCGATTCTTTCCCAGTGCGGGATCCCGGGGAAATGTGGGGGTTTGGCTGGAAATGCAGGTAGCATCTAGTGCCTCCCCCTTGACAGGGGAGGTATTTAGCAGAATTCCCACTGCTAAGGAACACCACTGACTCCAGGCAGCTCGTGGAGGGCGGCCCCAAACCTCCCCCACACAGTCAGCCGAGTTCCGGTATTCTGAGTGTGGGGAGGTTCCGTCTTCTGTCTGCAGCACCCGGGATCTCCTAGGAGCCCTTCGCGTGTCTTCCCGATTCTTTCCCAGTGTGGGCTGCAGGGGAAATGCGGGGGATGGTCTGGAAATTCAGGTAAAATCTAGTGCCCCCCCTGGACAGGGGAGGTATTTAGCGGACTTTCCCCTGCCAGGGAACACCTGTGACACGAGGCAGCTGCGTGGAGGGCGGACCCAAACCTCCCCCACACAGTCAGAAATGTTCCGGAATTCTGAGTGTTGGGAGGTACCGTCATCTGTCTGCAGCACCCGGGATGTCCTAGGAGCCCTTCGCGTGTCTTCCAGGATTCTTTCCCAGTGCGGGCTCCCGGGGAAATATGGGGGTTTGGCTGGAAATGCAGGTAGCATCTAGTGCCTCCCCCTGGACAGGGGAGGTATTTAGCAGAATTCCCACTGCTAAGGAACACCTCTGACTCCAGGCAGCTGCGTGAAGGGCGGCCCCAAACCTCCCCCACACAGTCAGCCGAGTTCCGGAATTCTGAGTGTGGGGAGGTTCCGTCTTCTGTCTGCAGCACCCGGGATCTCCTAGGAGCCCTTCGCGTGTCTTCCCGATTCTTTCCCAGTGCGGGCTGCAGGGGAAATGCGGGGGATGGTCTGGAAATTCAGGTAAAATCTAGTGCGCCCCCTGGACAGGGGAGGTATTTAGCGGACTTTCCCCTGCCAGGGAACACCTGTGACACGAGGCAGCTGCGTGGAGGGCGGACCCAAACCTCCCCCACACAGTCAGAAGTGTTCCGGAATTCTGAGTGTTGGGAGGTTCCGTCATCTGTCTGCAGCACCCGGGATGTCCTAGGAGCCCTTCGCGTGTCTTCCAGGATTCTTTCCCAGTGCGGGCTCCCATGGGAAATGTGGGGGTTTGGCTGGAAATGCAGGTAGCATCTAGTGCCTCCCCCTGGACAGGGGAGGTATTTAGCAGAATTCCCACTGATAAGGAACACCTCTGACTCCAGGCAGCTGCGTGGAGGGCGGCCCCAAACCTCCCCCACACAGTCAGCCGAGTTCCGGAATTCTGAGTGTGGGGAGGTTCCGTCTTCTGTCTGCAGCACCCGGGATCTCCTAGGAGCCCTTCGCGTGTCTTCCCGATTCTTTCCCAGTGCTGGCTGCAGGGGAAATGCGGGGGATGGGCTGGAAATTCAGGTAAAATCTAGTGCCCCCCCTGGACAGGGGAGGTATTTAGCGGACTTTCCCCTGCCAGGGAACACCTGTGACACCAGGCAGCTGCGTGGAGTGCGGACCCAAACCTCCCCAACACAGTCAGAAATGTTCCGGAATTCTGAGTGTGGGGAGGTTCCGTCATCTGTCTGCAGCACCCGGGATCTACTAGGAGTCCTTCGCGTTCTTCCCCGAATCCCTCCCAGTGCGGGCAGCCGGGGAAAGGCGGGGGTGGCCTGGAAATGCAGGTAGCATCTAGTGCCTCCCCCTGGACATGTTAGGTAATTAGCCGAATTCCCCCTGCCAGGGAACAACTGTGACACCAGGCAGCTGCGTGGTGTTCGGCCCCAAATCTCCCCCATACAGTCAGCCGTGTTCCGGAATTCTGAGTGTGGGGAGGTTCCTTCTTCTGTCTGCAGCACCCGGGATCTCCAAGGGGCACTTCGCTTGTCTTCCACGAGTGAATCCCCGTGCGGGCTGACCGGGAAATGCGGGGGTTAGGCTGGAAATGCTGGTAGCATCTAGTGACTCCCCCTGGACAGGGGAGGTATTTAGCAGAATTCCCCCTGCAAGGGAACACCTGTGACACCATGCAGCTGCGTGGAGGGCGGCCCCAATCCTCCCCCACACAGTCAGCCGTGTTCTGGGATTCTGAGATTGGGAAGGTTCCATCATCTGTCTGCAGCACCCGGGATCACCTAGGAGCCCTTCACTTGTCTTCCCCGAGTCCATCCCAGTGCGGGCTGCAAGGGAAAGGAGGGGGTTGGGCTGTAAATGCAGGTAGCATCTAGTGCCTGCCCTGACAGAGAAGGTAATTAGTGGAATTCCCCCTGCCAGGGAACATCTGTGACACCAGTCAGCTGCATGGAGGGCGGCCCCAAACCTAGCCCACACAGTCAGCCTTGTTCCGGAATTCTGAGTGTGGGGAGGTTCCGTCATCTTATTCAGCACCCGGGATCACCTAGGAGCCATTCGCGTGTCTTCCCAGAGTGCCTACCAGTGCGGGATGAAGGGGAAAGGTGGGGTTTGGGCTGGAAATGCAGGTAGCATCTAGTGCCTACCCCTGGACAGGGGAGGTAATTAGCGGATTTCTCCCTGCAAGGGAACACCTGTGAAACCAGTCAGCTGCGTAGAGGGCGGCCCAAAACCTCCCCAACACAGTCAGCCTTGTTCCGCATTTCTGAGTGTGGGGAGGTTCCGTCATCTGTCTGCAGCACCCGGGATATACTAGGAGCTCTTCGCGTGTCTTTCCCGAGTCCCTCCACGTGCGGGCTGCAGGGGAAAGGCGGGGGTTGGGCTGGAAAAGCAGGTAGCATCTAGTGCCTCCCCCTTGACAGGGGAGGTAATTAGCGGACTTCCCACTGCAAGGGAACTCCTGTGACACAAGGCAGCTGCGTGGAGTGCGGCCCCAAACCTCCCCCACACAGTCAGCCGAGTTCCGGAATTCTGAGTGTGGGGAGGTTCCTTCTTCTGTCTGCAGCACCCGGGATGTCCTAGGAGCCCTTCCCGTGTCTTCCCCGATTCTTTCCCAGTGCGGGATCCCGGGGAAATGTGGGGGTTTGGCTGGAAATGCAGGTAGCATCTAGTGCCTCCCCCTTGACAGGGGAGGTATTTAGCAGAATTCCCACTGCTAAGGAACACCACTGACTCCAGGCAGCTCGTGGAGGGCGGCCCCAAACCTCCCCCACACAGTCAGCCGAGTTCCGGTATTCTGAGTGTGGGGAGGTTCCGTCTTCTGTCTGCAGCACCCGGGATCTCCTAGGAGCCCTTCGCGTGTCTTCCCGATTCTTTCCCAGTGTGGGCTGCAGGGGAAATGCGGGGGATGGTCTGGAAATTCAGGTAAAATCTAGTGCCCCCCCTGGACAGGGGAGGTATTTAGCGGACTTTCCCCTGCCAGGGAACACCTGTGACACGAGGCAGCTGCGTGGAGGGCGGACCCAAACCTCCCCCACACAGTCAGAAATGTTCCGGAATTCTGAGTGTTGGGAGGTACCGTCATCTGTCTGCAGCACCCGGGATGTCCTAGGAGCCCTTCGCGTGTCTTCCAGGATTCTTTCCCAGTGCGGGCTCCCGGGGAAATATGGGGGTTTGGCTGGAAATGCAGGTAGCATCTAGTGCCTCCCCCTGGACAGGGGAGGTATTTAGCAGAATTCCCACTGCTAAGGAACACCTCTGACTCCAGGCAGCTGCGTGAAGGGCGGCCCCAAACCTCCCCCACACAGTCAGCCGAGTTCCGGAATTCTGAGTGTGGGGAGGTTCCGTCTTCTGTCTGCAGCACCCGGGATCTCCTAGGAGCCCTTCGCGTGTCTTCCCGATTCTTTCCCAGTGCGGGCTGCAGGGGAAATGCGGGGGATGGTCTGGAAATTCAGGTAAAATCTAGTGCGCCCCCTGGACAGGGGAGGTATTTAGCGGACTTTCCCCTGCCAGGGAACACCTGTGACACGAGGCAGCTGCGTGGAGGGCGGACCCAAACCTCCCCCACACAGTCAGAAGTGTTCCGGAATTCTGAGTGTTGGGAGGTTCCGTCATCTGTCTGCAGCACCCGGGATGTCCTAGGAGCCCTTTGCGTGTCTTCCAGGATTCTTTCCCAGTGCGGGCTCCCATGGGAAATGTGGGGGTTTGGTTGGAAATGCAGGTAGCATCTAGTGCCTCCCCCTGGACAGGGGAGGTATTTAGCAGAATTCCCACTGATAAGGAACACCTCTGACTCCAGGCAGCTGCGTGGAGGGCGGCCCCAAACCTCCCCCACACAGTCAGCCGAGTTCCGGAATTCTGAGTGTGGGGAGGTTCCGTCTTCTGTCTGCAGCACCCGGGATCTCCTAGGAGCCCTTCGCGTGTCTTCCCGATTCTTTCCCAGTGCTGGCTGCAGGGGAAATGCGGGGGATGGGCTGGAAATTCAGGTAAAATCTAGTGCCCCCCCTGGACAGGGGAGGTATTTAGCGGACTTTCCCCTGCCAGGGAACACCTGTGACACCAGGCAGCTGCGTGGAGTGCGGACCCAAACCTCCCCAACACAGTCAGAAATGTTCCGGAATTCTGAGTGTGGGGAGGTTCCGTCATCTGTCTGCAGCACCCGGGATCTACTAGGAGTCCTTCGCGTTTCTTCCCCGAATCCCTCCCAGTGCGGGCAGCCGGGGAAAGGCGGGGGTGGCCTGGAAATGCAGGTAGCATCTAGTGCCTCCCCCTGGACATGTTAGGTAATTAGCCGAATTCCCCCTGCCAGGGAACAACTGTGACACCAGGCAGCTGCGTGGTGTTCGGCCCCAAATCTCCCCCATACAGTCAGCCGTGTTCCGGAATTCTGAGTGTGGGGAGGTTCCTTCTTCTGTCTGCAGCACCCGGGATCTCCAAGGGGCACTTCGCTTGTCTTCCACGAGTGAATCCCCGTGCGGGCTGACCGGGAAATGCGGGGGTTAGGCTGGAAATGCTGGTAGCATCTAGTGACTCCCCCTGGACAGGGGAGGTATTTAGCAGAATTCCCCCTGCAAGGGAACACCTGTGACACCATGCAGCTGCGTGGAGGGCGGCCCCAATCCTCCCCCACACAGTCAGCCGTGTTCTGGGATTCTGAGATTGGGAAGGTTCCATCATCTGTCTGCAGCACCCGGGATCACCTAGGAGCCCTTCACTTGTCTTCCCCGAGTCCATCCCAGTGCGGGCTGCAAGGGAAAGGAGGGGGTTGGGCTGTAAATGCAGGTAGCATCTAGTGCCTGCCCGTGACAGAGAAGGTAATTAGTGGAATTCCCCCTGCCAGGGAACATCTGTGACACCAGTCAGCTGCATGGAGGGCGGCCCCAAACCTAGCCCACACAGTCAGCCTTGTTCCGGAATTCTGAGAGTGGGGAGGTTCCGTCATCTGTCTGCAGCACCCGGGATCTCCAAGGAGCACTTCGCGTGTCTTCCCAGAGTGCCTACCAGTGCGGGATGAAGGGGAAAGGTGGGGGTTGGGCTGGAAATGCTGGTAGCATCTAGTGCCTCCCCCTGACAGAGAAGGTAATTAGTGGAATTCCCCCTGCCAGGGAACATCTGTGACACCAGTCACCTGCATGGATGGCGGCCCCAAACCTCGCCCACACAGTCAGCCTTGTTCCGGAATTCTGAGTGTGGGGAGGTTCCGTCATCTTATTCAGAACCCGGGATCTCCTAGGAGCCCTTCGCGTGTCTTCCCAGAGTGCCTCCAATGCGGGATGAAGGGGAAAGTTGGGGGTTGGGCTGGAAATGCAGGTAGCATCGAGTGCCTCCCCCTGGACAGGGGAGGTAATTAGCGGACTTCTCCCTGCCAGGGAACACCTGTGAAACCAGTCAGCTGCGTAGAGGGCGGCCCAGAACCTCCCAAACACAGTCAGTCTTGTTCCGCATTTCTGAGTGTGGGGAGGTTCCGTCATCTGTCTGCAGCACCCGGGATAACCTAGGAGCCCTTCGCGTGTCTTTCCCGAGTCCCTCCAAGTGCGGGCTGCCGGGGAAAAGCGGGGGTTGGGCTGGAAAAGAAGGTAGCATCTAGTGCCTCCCTCTTGACAGGGGAGGTAATTAGCGGACTCCCCACTGCAAGGGAACTCCTGTGAAACAAGGCAGCTTCGTGGAGTGCGTCCCCAAACCTCCCCCACACAGTCAGCCGTGTTCCGGAATTCTGAGTGTGGGGAGGTTCCTTCTTATGTCTGCAGCACCCGGGATGTCCTAGGAGCCCTTCGCCTGTCTTCCAGGATTCTTTCCCAGTGCGGGCTCCCAGGGAAATGTGGGGGTTTGGCTGGAAATGCAGGTAGCATCTAGTGCCTCCCCCTGGACAGGGGAGGTATTTAGCAGAATTCCCACTGCTAAGGAACACCTCTGACTCCAGGCAGCTGCGTGGAGGGCGGCCCCAAACCTCCCCCACACAGTCAGCCGAGTTCCGGAATTCTGAGTGTGGGGAGGTTCCGTCTTCTGTCTGCAGCACCCGGGATCTCCTAGGAGCCCTTCGCGTGTCTTCCCGATTCTTTCCCAGTGCGGGCTGCAGGGGAAATGCGGGGGATGGGCTGGAAATTCAGGTAAAATCTAGTGCCCCCCCTGGACAGGGGAGGTATTTAGCCGACTTTCCCCTGCCAGAGAACACCTGTGACACCAGGCAGCTGCGTGGATGGCGGACCCAAACCTCCCCCACACAGTCAGAAATGTTCCGGAATTCTGAGTGTTGGGAGGTTCCGTCATCTGTCTGCAGCACCCGGGATCTCCTAGGAGCCCTTTGCGTGTCTTCCCAGAGTGCCTCCCAGTGCGGGATGATGGGGACATGCGGGTGTAGGGCTGGAAATGCAGGTAGCATCTAGTGCCTCCCCCTGGACAGGGGAGGTAATTAGCGGACTGCTCCCTGCCAGGGAACACCTGTGACTCCAGTCACCTGCGTGGAGGGCGGCCCAAAACCTCCCAAACACAGTCAGCCTTCTTCCGGATTTCTGAGTGTTGGGAGGTTCTGTCATCTGTCTGCAGCACCCGGGATCTACTAGGAGCCCTTCGCGTGTCTTCCCCGAATCCCTAACATTGCGGGCTGCCTGGGAAAGGCGGGGGTTGGGCTGGAAATGCAGGTAGCATCTAGTGCCTCCCCCTGGACAGGGGAGGTAATTGGCGGAATTCCCACTGCCAGGGAACACCTGTGACACCTGTCAGCTGCGAGGAAGGCGGCCCAAAACCTCCTAGAAACAGTCAGCCTTGTTCCGGAATTCTGAGTGTGGGGAGGATCCGTCATCTGTCTGCAGCACCCGGGATTTCCTAGGAGCCCTTCGCGTGTCTTCCAGGATTCTTTCCCAGTGCGGGCTCCCGGGGAAATGTGGGGGTTTGGCTGGAAATGCAGGTAGCGTCTAGTGCCTCCCCCTGGACAGGGGAGGTATTTAGCAGAATTCCCACTGCTAAGGAACACCTCTGACTCCAGGCAGCTGCGTGGAGGGCGGCCCCAAACCTCCCCCACACAGTCAGCCGAGTTCCGGAATTCTGAGTGTGGGGAAGTTCCGTCTTCTGTCTGCAGCACCCGGGATGTCCTAGGAGCCCTTCGCGTGTCTTCCCGATTCTTTCCCAGTGCGGGCTGCAGGGGAAATGCGGGGGATAGGCTGGAAATTCAGGTAAAATCTAGTGCCCCCCCTGGACAGGGGAGGTAATTAGCGGATTTCTCCCTGCCAGGGAACACCTGTGACACTAGGCAGCTGCGTGGAGGGCGGCCCCAAAACTCCCCCACACTGTCAGCCGTGTTCCAGAATTCTGAGTGTGGGGAGGTTCCGTCATCTGTCTGCAGCACCCGGGATCTCCTAGGAGCCATTCGCGTGGCTTCCCAGAGTGCCTCCCAGTGAGGGATGAAGGGGATATGCGGGTGTTGGTCTGGAAATGCAGGTAGCATCTAGTGCCTCCCTCTGGACAGGGGAGGTAATTAGCGGACTTCCACCTGCCAGGGAACACCTGTGACAGCTGTCAGCTGCGTGGAGGGCGGCCCACATACTCCCCCAAACAGTCAGTCTTGTTCCGGAATTCTGAGTGTGGGGAGGATCCGTCATCTCTCTGCAGCACCCGGGATCTCCTAGGAGCCCTTCGAATGTCTTCACCGAGTCCCTCCCAGTGCGGGCAGCCGGGGAAAGGCGGGGGTGCCCTGGAAATGCAGGAAGCATCTAGTGCCTCCCCCTGGACAGGTTAGGTAATTAGCCGAATTCCCCCTGCCAGGGAACAACTGTGACACTAGGCAGCTGCGTGGTGTTCGGCCCCAAATCTCCCCCACACAGTCAGCCGTGTTCCGGAATTCTGAGTGTGGGGAGGTTCCTTCTTCTGTCTGCAGAACCCGGAATCTAAAAGGAGCACTTCGCTTGTCTTCCACGAGTGATTCCCCGTGCGGGCTGACCGGGAAATGCGGGGGTTAGGCTGGAAATGCTGGTAGCATCTAGTGACTCCCCCTGGACAGGGGAGGTAATTAGCAGAATTCCCCCTGCAATGGAACACCTGTGACACCATGCAGCTGCGTGGAGGGCGGCCCCAATCCTCCCCCACACAGTCAGCCGTGTTCCGGGATTCTGAGATTGGGAAGGTTCCATCATCTGCCTGCAGCACCCGGGATCACATAGGAGCCCTTCACATGTCTTCCCCGAGTCCCCCCCAGTGCGGGCTGCCGGGGAAAGGCGGGGGTTGGGCTGTAAATGCAGGTAGCATCTAGTGCCTCCCCCTGACAGAGAAGGTAATTAGCGGAATTCCCCCTGCCAGGGAACATCTGTGACACCAGTCAGCTGCATGGAGGGCGGCCCCAAACCTCGCCCACACAGTCAGCCTTGTTCCGGAATTCTGAGTGTGGGGAGGTTCCGTCATCTTATTCAGCACCCGGGATCTCCTAGGAGCCCTTCGCGTGTCTTCCCAGAGTGCCTCCCAATGCGGGATGAAGGGGACATGCGGGTGTTGGGCTGGAAATGCAGGTAGCATCGAGTGCCTCCCCCTGGACAGGGGAGGTAATTAGCGGACTTCTCCTTGCCAGGGAACACCTGTGAAACCAGTCAGCTGCGTAGAGGGCGGCCCAAAACCTCCCCAACACAGTCAGCCTTGTTCCGCATTTCTGAGTGTGGGGAGGTTCCGTCATCTGTCTGCAGCACCCGGGATAACCTAGGAGCCCTTCGCGTGTCTTTCCCGAGTCCCTCCAAGTGCGGGCTGCCGGGGAAAAGCTGGGGTTGGGCTGGAAAAGAAGGTAGCATCTAGTGCCTCCCCCTTGACAGGGGAGGTAATTAGCGGAATTCCCACTGCAAGGGAACTCCTGTGACACAAGGCAGCTGCGTGGAGTGCGGCCCCAAACCTCCCCCACACAGTCAGCCGTGTTCTGGAATTCTGAGTGTGGGGAGGTTCCTTCTTCTGTCTGCAGCACCCGGGATGTCCTAGGAGCCCTTCGCGTGTCTTCCCCGATTCTTTCCCAGTGCGGGCTCCCGGGGAAATGTGGGGGTTTGGCTGGAAATGCAGGTAGCATCTAGTGCCTCCCCCTTGACAGGGGAGGTATTTAGCAGAATTCCCACTGCTAAGGAACACCTCTGACTCCAGGCAGCTGCGTGGAGGGCGGCCCCAAACATCCCCCACACAGTCAGCCGAGTTCCGGTATTCTGAGTGTGGGGAGGTTCCGTCTTCTGTCTGCAGCACCCGGGATCTCCTTGGAGCCCTTCGCGTGTCTTCCCAGACTGCCTCCCAGTGCGGGATGACGGGGACATGCGGGTGTAGGGCTGGAAATGCAGGTAGCATCTAGTGCCTCCCCCTGGACAGGGGAGGTAATTAGCGGACTTCTCCCTGCCAGGGAACACCTGTGACACCAGTCACCTGCGTGGAGGGCGGCCCAAATCCTCCCAAACACAGTCAGCCTTCTTCCGGATTTCTGAGTGTGGGGAGGTTCTGTCATCTGTCTGCAGCACCCGGGATCTACTAGGAGCCCTTCGCGTGTCTTCCCCGAATCCCTACCATTGCGGGCTGCCTGGGAAAGGCGGGGGTTGGGCTGGAAATGCAGGTAGCATCTAGTGCCTCCCCCTGGACAGGGGAGGTAATTGGCGGAATTCCCACTGCCAGGGAACACCTGTGACACCTGTCAGCTGCGAGGAAGGCGGCCCAAAACCTCCTAGAAACAGTCAGCCTTGTTCCGGAATTCTGAGTGTGGGGAGGATCCGTCATCTGTCTGCAGCACCCGGGATTTCCTAGGAGCCCTTCGCGTGTCTTCCAGGATTCTTTCCCAGTGCGGGCTCCCGGGGAAATGTGGGGGTTTGGCTGGAAATGCAGGTAGCATCTAGTGCCTCCCCCTGGACAGGGGAGGTATTTAGCAGAATTCCCACTGCTAAGGAACACCTCTGACTCCAGGCAGCTGCGTGGAGGGCGGCCCCAAACCTCCCCCACACAGTCAGCCGAGTTCCGGAATTCTGAGTGTGGGGAGGTTCCGTCTTCTGTCTGCAGCACCCGGGATCTCCTAGGAGCCCTTCGCGTGTCTTCCCGATTCTTTCCCAGTGCGGGCTGCAGGGGAAATGCGGGGGATAGGCTGGAAATTCAGGTAAAATCTAGTGCCCCCCCTGGACAGGGGAGGTAATTAGCGGATTTCTCCCTGCCAGGGAACACCTGTGACACTAGGCAGCTGCGTGGAGGGCGGCCCCAAATCTCCCCCACACAGTCAGCCGTGTTCCAGAATTCTGAGTGTGGGGAGGTTCCGTCATCTGTCTGCAGCACCCGGGATCTCCTAGGAGCCATTCGCGTGGCTTCCCAGAGTGCCTCCCAGTGAGGGATGAAGGGGATATGCGGGTGTTGGTCTGGAAATGCAGGTAGCATCTAGTGCCTCCCTCTGGACAGGGGAGGTAATTAGCGGACTTCCACCTGCCAGGGAACACCTGTGACAGCTGTCAGCTGCGTGGAGGGCGGCCCACATACTCCCCCAAACAGTCAGTCTTGTTCCGGAATTCTGAGTGTGGGGAGGATCCGTCATCTCTCTGCAGCACCCGGGATCTCCTAGGAGCCCTTCGAATGTCTTCACCGAGTCCCTCCCAGTGCGGGCAGCCGGGGAAAGGCGGGGGTGCCCTGGAAATGCAGGTAGCATCTAGTGCCTCCCCCTGGACAGGTTAGGTAATTAGCCGAATTCCCCCTGCCAGGGAACAACTGTGACACTAGGCAGCTGCGTGGTGTTCGGCCCCAAATCTCCCCCACACAGTCAGCCGTGTTCCGGAATTCTGAGAGTGGGGAGGTTCCTTCTTCTGTCTGTAGCACCCGGAATCTAAAAGGAGCACTTCGCTTGTCTTCCACGAGTGACTCCCCGTGCGGGCTGACCGGGAAATGCGGGGGTTAGGCTGGAAATGCTGGTAGAATCTAGTGACTCCCCCTGGACAGGGGAGGTAATTAGCAGAATTCCCCCTGCAAGGGAACACCTGTGACACCATGCAGCTGCGTGGAGGGCGGCCCCAATCCTCCCCCACACAGTCAGCCGTGTTCCGGGATTCTGAGATTGGGAAGGTTCCATCATCTGTCTGCAGCACCCGGGATCACATAGGAGCCCTTCACTTGTCTTCCCCGAGTCCGCCCCAGTGCGGGCTGCCGGGGAAAGGCGGGGGTTGGGCTGTAAATGCAGGTAGCATCTAGTGCCTCCCCCTGACAGAGAAGGTAATTAGCGGAATTCCCCCTGCCAGGGAACATCTGTGACACCAGTCAGCTGCATGGAGGGCTGCCCCAAACCTCGCCCACACAGTCAGCCTTGTTCCGGAATTCTGAGTGTGGGGAGGTTCCGTCATCTTATTCAGCACCCGGGATCTCCTAGGAGCCCTTCGAGTGTCTTCCCAGAGTGCCTCCCAATGCGGGATGAAGGGGACATGCGGGTGTTGGGCTGGAAATGCAGGTAGCATCGAGTGCCTCCCCCTGGACAGGGGAGGTAATTAGCGGACTTCTCCCTGCCAGGGAACAACTGTGAAACCAGTCACCTGCGTGGAGGGCGGCCCAAAACCTCCCCAACACAGTCAGCCTTGTTCCGCATTTCTGAGTGTGGGGAGGTTCCGTCATCTGTCTGCAGCACCCGGGATAACCTAGGAGCCCTTCGCGTGTCTTTCCCGAGTCCCTCCAAGTGCGGGCTGCCGGGGAAAAGCTGGGGTTGGGCTGGAAAAGAAGGTAGCATCTAGTGCCTCCCCCTTGACAGGGGAGGTAATTAGCGGAATTCCCACTGCAAGGGAACTCCTGTGACACAAGGCAGCTGCGTGGAGTGCGGCCCCAAACCTCCCCCACACAGTCAGCCGTGTTCCGGAATTCTGAGTGTGGGGAGGTTCCTTCTTCTGTCTGCAGCACCCGGGATGTCCTAGGAGCCCTTCGCGTGTCTTCCCCGATTCTTTCCCAGTGCGGGCTCCCGGGGAAATGTGGGGGTTTGGCTGGAAATGCAGGTAGCATCTAGTGCCTCCCCCTTGACAGGGGAGGTATTTAGCAGAATTCCCACTGCTAAGGAACACCTCTGACTCCAGGCAGCTGCGTGGAGGGCGGCCCCAAACCTCCCCCACACAGTCAGCCGAGTTCCGGTATTCTGAGTGTGGGGAGGTTCCGTCTTCTGTCTGCAGCACCCGGGATCTCCTAGGAGCCCTTCGCGTGTCTTCCCGATTCTTTCCCAGTGCGGGCTGCAGGGGAAATGCGGGGGATGGTCTGGAAATTCAGGTAAAATCTAGTGCCCCCCCTGGACAGGGGAGGTATTTAGCGGACTTTCCCCTGCCAGGGAACACCTGTGACACGAGGCAGCTGCGTGGAGGGCGGACCCAAACCTCCCCCACACAGTCAGAAGTGTTCCGGAATTCTGAGTGTTGGGAGGTTCCGTCATCTGTCTGCAGCACCCGGGATGTCCTAGGAGCCCTTCGCGTGTCTTCCAGGATTCTTTCCCAGTGCGGGCTCCCGGAGAAATATGGGGGTTTGGCTGGAAATGCAGGTAGCATCTAGTGCCTCCCCCTGGACAGGGGAGGTATTTAGCAGAATTCCCACTGCTAAGAACACCTCTGAGTCCAGGCAGCTGCGTGGAGGGCGGCCCCAAACCTCCCCCACACAGTCAGCCGAGTTCCGGAATTCTGAGTGTGGGGAGGTTCCGTCTTCTGTCTGCAGCACCCGGGATCTCCTAGGAGCCCTTCGCATGTCTTCCCGATTCTTTCCCAGTGCGGGCTGCAGGGGAAATGCGGGGGATGTTCTGGAAATTCAGGTAAAATCTAGTGCCCCCCCTGGACAGGGGAGGTATTTAGCGGACTTTCCCCTGCCAGGGAACACCTGTGACACGAGGCAGCTGCGTGGAGGGCGGACCCAAACCTCCCCCACACAGTCAGAAGTGTTCCGGAATTCTGAGTGTTGGGAGGTTCCGTCATCTGTCTGCAGCACCCGGGATGTCCTAGGAGCCCTTCGCGTGTCTTCCAGGATTCTTTCCCAGTGCGGGCTCCCGGGGAAATGTGGGGGTTTGGCTGGAAATGCAGGTAGCATCTTGTGCCTCCCCCTGGACAGGGGAGGTATTTAGCAGAATTCCCACTGATAAGGAACACCTCTGACTCCAGGCAGCTGCGTGGATGGCGGCCCCAAACCTCCCCCACACAGTCAGCCGAGTTCCGGAATTCAGAGTGTGGGGAGGTTCCGTCTTCTGTCTGCAGCACCCGGGATCTCCTAGGAGCCCTTCGCGTGTCTTCCCGATTCTTTCCCAGTGCGGGCTGCAGGGGAAATGCGGGGGATAGGCTGGAAATTCAGGTAAAATCTAGTGCCCCCCCTGGACAGGGGAGGTAATTAGCGGATTTCTCCCTGCCAGGGAACACCTGTGACACTAGGCAGCTGCGTGGAGGGCGGCCCCAAAACTCCCCCACACAGTCAGCCGTGTTCCAGAATTCTGAGTGTGGGGAGGTTCCGTCTTCTGTCTGCAGCACCCGGGATCTCCTAGGAGCCCTTCGCGTGTCTTCCCGATTCTTTCCCAGTGCGGGCTGCAGGGGAAATGCGGGGGATAGGCTGGAAATTCAGGTAAAATCTAGTGCCCCCCCTGGACAGGGGAGGTAATTAGCGGATTTCTCCCTGCCAGGGAACACCTGTGACACTAGGCAGCTGCGTGGAGGGCGGCCCCAAAACTCCCCCACACAGTCAGCCGTGTTCCAGAATTCTGAGTGTGGGGAGGTTCCGTCATCTGTCTGCAGCACCCGGGATCTCCTAGAAGCCATTCGCGTGGCTTCCCAGAGTGCCTCCCACTGAGGGATGAAGGGGATATGCGGGTGTTGGTCTGGAAATGCAGGTAGCATCTAGTGCCTCCCTCTGGACAGGGGAGGTAATTAGCGGACTTCCACCTGCCAGGGAACACCTGTGACAGCTGTCAGCTGCGTGGAGGGCGGCCCACATACTCCCCCAAACAGTCAGTCTTGTTCCGGAATTCTGAGTGTGGGGAGGATCCGTCATCTCTCTGCAGCACCCGGGATCTCCTAGGAGCCCTTCGAATGTCTTCACCGAGTCCCTCCCAGTGCGGGCAGCCGGGGAAAGGCGGGGGTGCCCTGGAAATGCAGGAAGCATCTAGTGCCTCCCCCTGGACAGGTTAGGTAATTAGCCCAATTCCCCCTGCCAGGGAACAACTGTGACACTAGGCAGCTGCGTGGTGTTCGGCCCCAAATCTCCCCCACACAGTCAGCCGTGTTCCGGAATTCTGAGTGTGGGGAGGTTCCTTCTTCTGTCTGCAGCACCCGGAATCTAAAAGGAGCACTTCGCTTGTATTCCACGAGTGACTCCCCGTGCGGGCTGACCGGGAAATGCGGGGGTTAGGCTGGAAATGCTGGTAGCATCTAGTGACTCCCCCTGGACAGGGGAGGTAATTAGCAGAATTCCCCCTGCAAGGGAACACCTGTGACAACATGCAGCTGCGTGGAGGGCGGCCCCAATCCTCCCCCACACAGTCAGCCGTGTTCCGGGATTCTGAGATTGGGAAGGTTCCATCATCTGTCTGCAGCACCCGGGATCACATAGGAGCCCTTCACATGTCTTCCCCGAGTCCCCCCCAGTGCGGGCTGCCGGGGAAAGGCGGGGGTTGGGCTGTAAATGCAGGTAGCATCTAGTGCCTCCCCCAGACAGAGAAGGTAATTAGCGGAATTCCCCCTGCCAGGGAACATCTGTGACACCAGTCAGCTGCATGGAGGGCGGCCCCAAACCTCGCCCACACAGTCAGCCTTGTTCCGGAATTCTGAGTGTGGGGAGGTTCCGTCATCTTATTCAGCACCCGGGATCTCCTAGGAGCCCTTCGCGTGTCTTCCCAGAGTGCCTCCCAATGCGGGATGAAGGGGACATGCGGGTGTTGGGCTGGAAATGCAGGTAGCATCGAGTGCCTCCCCCTGGACAGGGGAGGTAATTAGCGGACTTCTCCTTGCCAGGGAACACCTGTGAAACCAGTCAGCTGCGTAGAGGGCGGCCCAAAACCTCCCCAACACAGTCAGCCTTGTTCCGCATTTCTGAGTGTGGGGAGGTTCCGTCATCTGTCTGCAGCACCCGGGATAACCTAGGAGCCCTTCGCGTGTCTTTCCCGAGTCCCTCCAAGTGCGGGCTGCCGGGGAAAAGCTGGGGTTGGGCTGGAAAAGAAGGTAGCATCTAGTGCCTCCCCCTTGACAGGGGAGGTAATTAGCGGACTTCCCACTGCAAGGGAACTCCTGTGACACAAGGCAGCTGCGTGGAGTGCGGCCCCAAACCTCCCCCACACAGTCAGCCGTGTTCTGGAATTCTGAGAGTGGGGAGGTTCCTTCTTCTGTCTGCAGCACCCGGGATGTCCTAGGAGCCCTTCGCGTGTCTTCCCCGATTCTTTCCCAGTGCGGGCTCCCGGGGAAATGTGGGGGTTTGGCTGGAAATGCAGGTAGCATCTAGTGCCTCCCCCTTGACAGGGGAGGTATTTAGCAGATTTCCCACTGCTAAGGAACACCTCTGACTCCAGGCAGCTGCGTGGAGGGCGGCCCCAAACCTCCCCCACACAGTCAGCCGAGTTCCGGTATTCTGAGTGTGGGGAGGTTCCGTCTTCTGTCTGCAGCACCCGGGATCTCCTTGGAGCCCTTCGCGTGTCTTCCCGATTCTTACCCAGTGCGGGCTGCAGGGGAAATGCGGGGGATGGTCTGGAAATTCAGGTAAAATCTAGTGCCCCCCCTGGACAGGGGAGGTATTTAGCGGACTTTCCCCTGCCAGGGAACACCTGTGACACGAGGCAGCTGCGTGGAGGGCGGACCCAAACCTCCCCCACACAGTCAGAAGTGTTCCGGAATTCTGAGTGTTGGGAGGTTCCGTCATCTGTCTGCAGCACCCGGGATGTCCTCGGAGCCCTTCGCGTGTCTTCCAGGATTCTTTCCCAGTGCGGGCTCCCGGGGAAATATGGGGGTTTGGCTGGAAATGCAGGTAGCATCTAGTGCCTCCCCCTGGACAGGGGAGGTATTTAGCAGAATTCCCACTGCTAAGGAACACCTCTTACTCCAGGCAGCTGCGTGGAGGGCGGCCCCAAACCTCCCCCACACAGTCAGCCGAGTTCCGGAATTCTGAGTGTGGGGAGGTTCCGTCTTCTGTCTGCAGCACCCGGGATCCCCTAGGAGCCCTTCGCGTGACTTCCCGATTCTTTCCCAGTGCGGGCTGCAGGGGAAATGCGGGGGATGGGCTGGAAATTCAGGTAAAATCTAGTGCCCCCCCTGGACAGGGGAGGTATTTAGCGGACTTTCCCCTGCCAGGGAACACCTGTGACACCAGGCAGCTGCGTGGATGGCGGACCCAAACCTCCCCCACACAGTCAGAAATGTTCCGGAATTCTGAGTGTTGGGAGGTTCCGTCATCTGTCTGCAGCACCCGGGATCTCCTAGGAGCCCTTCGCGTGTCTTCCCAGAGTGCCTCCCAGTGCGGGATGATGGGGACATGCGGGTGTATGGCTGGAAATGCAGGTAGCATCTAGTGCCTCCCCCTGGACAGGGGAGGTAATTAGCGGACTTCTCCCTGCCAGGGAACACCTGTGACACCAGTCACCTGCGTGGAGGGCGGCCCAATACCTCCCAAACACAGTCAGCCTTCTTCCGGATTTCTGAGTGTGGGGAGGTTCTGTCATCTGTCTGCAGCACCCGGGATCTACTAGGAGCCCTTCGCGTGTCTTCCCCGAATCCCTACCATTGCGGGCTGCCTGGGAAAGGCGGGGGTTGGGCTGGAAATGCAGGTAGCATCTAGTGCCTCCCCCTGGACAGGGGAGGTAATTGGCGGAATTCCCACTGCCAGGGAACACCTGTGACACCTGTCAGCTGCGAGGAAGGCGGCCCAAAACCTCCTAGAAACAGTCAGCCTTGTTCCGGAATTCTGAGTGTGGGGAGGATCCGTCATCTGTCTGCAGCACCCGGGATTTCCTAGGAGCCCTTTGCGTGTCTTCCAGGATTCTTTCCCAGTGCGGGCTCCCGGGGAAATGTGGGGGTTTGGCTGGAAATGCAGGTAGCATCTAGTGCCTCCCCCTGGACAGGGGAGGTATTTAGCAGAATTCCCACTGCTAAGGAACACCTCTGACTCCAGGCAGCTGCGTGGAGGGCGGCCCCAAACCTCCCCCACACAGTCAGCCGAGTTCCGGAATTCTGAGTGTGGGGAGGTTCCGTCTTCTGTCTGCAGCACCCGGGATCTCCTAGGAGCCCTTCGCGTGTCTTCCCGATTCTTTCCCAGTGCGGGCTGCAGGGGAAATGCGGGGGATAGGCTGGAAATTCAGGTAAAATCTAGTGCCCCCCCTGGACAGGGGAGGTAATTAGCGGATTTCTCCCTGCCAGGGAACACCTGTGACACTAGGCAGCTGCGTGGAGGGCGGCCCCAAAACTCCCCCACACAGTCAGCCGTGTTCCAGAATTCTGAGTGTGGGGAGGTTCCGTCATCTGTCTGCAGCACCCGGGATCTCCTAGGAGCCATTCGCGTGGCTTCCCAGAGTGCCTCCCACTGAGGGATGAAGGGGATATGCGGGTGTTGGTCTGGAAATGCAGGTAGCATCTAGTGCCTCCCTCTGGACAGGGGAGGTAATTAGCGGACTTCCACCTGCCAGGGAACACCTGTGACAGCTGTCAGCTGCGTGGAGGGCGGCCCACATACTCCCCCAAACAGTCAGTCTTGTTCCGGAATTCTGAGTGTGGGGAGGATCCGTCATCTCTCTGCAGCACCCGGGATCTCCTAGGAGCCCTTCGAATGTCTTCACCGAGTCCCTCCCAGTGCGGGCAGCCGGGGAAAGGCGGGGGTGCCCTGGAAATGCAGGAAGCATCTAGTGCCTCCCCCTGGACAGGTTAGGTAATTAGCCCAATTCCCCCTGCCAGGGAACAACTGTGACACTAGGCAGCTGCGTGGTGTTCGGCCCCAAATCTCCCCCACACAGTCAGCCGTGTTCCGGAATTCTGAGTGTGGGGAGGTTCCTTCTTCTGTCTGCAGCACCCGGAATCTAAAAGGAGCACTTCGCTTGTATTCCACGAGTGACTCCCCGTGCGGGCTGACCGGGAAATGCGGGGGTTAGGCTGGAAATGCTGGTAGCATCTAGTGACTCCCCCTGGACAGGGGAGGTA
Organism: Camelus ferus; assembly: GCF_009834535.1. NCBI lineage: Eukaryota > Metazoa > Chordata > Mammalia > Artiodactyla > Camelidae > Camelus > Camelus ferus. The sequence goes on along the minus strand of NW_022589678.1, from coordinate 11,211 downwards.
ATTAGCAGAATTCCCCCTGCAAGGGAACACCTGTGACAACATGCAGCTGCGTGGAGGGCGGCCCCAATCCTCCCCCACACAGTCAGCCGTGTTCCGGGATTCTGAGATTGGGAAGGTTCCATCATCTGTCTGCAGCACCCGGGATCACATAGGAGCCCTTCACATGTCTTCCCCGAGTCCCCCCCAGTGCGGGCTGCCGGGGAAAGGCGGGGGTTGGGCTGTAAATGCAGGTAGCATCTAGTGCCTCCCCCAGACAGAGAAGGTAATTAGCGGAATTCCCCCTGCCAGGGAACATCTGTGACACCAGTCAGCTGCATGGAGGGCTGCCCCAAACCTCGCCCACACAGTCAGCCTTGTTCCGGAATTCTGAGTGTGGGGAGGTTCCGTCATCTTATTCAGCACCCGGGATCTCCTAGGAGCCCTTCGCGTGCTTCCCAGAGTGCCTCCCAATGCGGGATGAAGGGGACATGCGGGTGTTGGGCTGGAAATGCAGGTAGCATCGAGTGCCTCCCCCTGGACAGGGGAGGTAATTAGCGGACTTCTCCCTGCCAGGGAACACCTGTGAAACCAGTCAACTGCGTGGAGGGCGGCCCAAAACCTCCCCAACACAGTCAGCCTTGTTCCGCATTTCTGAGTGTGGGGAGGTTCCGTCTTCTGTCTGCAGCACCCGGGATCTCCTAGGAGCCCTTCGCGTGTCTTCCCGATTCTTTCCCAGTGCGGGCTGCAGGGGAAATGCGGGGGATGGTCTGGAAATTCAGGTAAAATCTAGTGCCCCCCCTGGACAGGGGAGGTATTTAGCGGACTTTCCCCTGCCAGGGAACACCTGTGACACGAGGCAGCTGCGTGGAGGGCGGACCCAAACCTCCCCCACACAGTCAGAAGTGTTCCGGAATTCTGAGTGTTGGGAGGTTCCGTCATCTGTCTGCAGCACCCGGGATGTCCTAGGAGCCCTTCGCGTGTCTTCCAGGATTCTTTCCCAGTGCGGGCTCCCGGAGAAATATGGGGGTTTGGCTGGAAATGCAGGTAGCATCTAGTGCCTCCCCCTGGACAGGGGAGGTATTTAGCAGAATTCCCACTGCTAAGAACACCTCTGACTCCAGGCAGCTGCGTGAAGGGCGGCCCCAAACCTCCCCCACACAGTCAGCCGAGTTCCGGAATTCTGAGTGTGGGGAGGTTCCGTCTTCTGTCTGCAGCACCCGGGATCTCCTAGGAGCCCTTCGCGTGTCTTCCCGATTCTTTCCCAGTGCGGGCTGCAGGGGAAATGCGGGGGATGTTCTGGAAATTCAGGTAAAATCTAGTGCCCCCCCTGGACAGGGGAGGTATTTAGCGGACTTTCCCCTGCCAGGGAACACCTGTGACACGAGGCAGCTGCGTGGAGGGCGGACCCAAACCTCCCCCACACAGTCAGAAGTGTTCCGGAATTCTGAGTGTTGGGAGGTTCCGTCATCTGTCTGCAGCACCCGGGATGTCCTAGGAGCCCTTCGCGTGTCTTCCAGGATTCTTTCCCAGTGCGGGCTCCCGGGGAAATGTGGGGGTTTGGCTGGAAATGCAGGTAGCATCTTGTGCCTCCCCCTGGACAGGGGAGGTATTTAGCAGAATTCCCACTGATAAGGAACACCTCTGACTCCAGGCAGCTGCGTGGAGGGCGGCCCCAAACCTCCCCCACACAGTCAGCCGAGTTCCGGAATTCTGAGTGTGGGGAGGTTCCGTCTTCTGTCTGCAGCACCCGGGATCTCCTAGGAGCCCTTCGCGTGTCTTCCCGATTCTTTCCCAGTGCGGGCTGCAGGGGAAATGCGGGGGATGGGCTGGAAATTCAGGTAAAATCTAGTGCCCCCCCTGGACAGGGGAGGTATTTAGCGGACTTTCCCCTGCCAGGGAACACCTGTGACACCAGGCAGCTGCGTGGAGATGCGGACCCAAACCTCCCCAACACAGTCAGAAGTGTTCCGGAATTCTGAGTGTGGGGAGGTTCCGTCATCTGTCTGCAGCACCCGGGATCTACTAGGAGTCCTTCGCGTGTCTTCCCCGAATCCCTACCAGTGCGGGCTGCCTGGGAAAGTCGGGGGTTGGGCTGGAAATGCAGGTAGCATCTAGTGCCTCCACCTTGACAGGGGAGGTATTTGGCGGAATTCCCACTGCCAGGGAACACGTGTGACACCAGGCAGATTCGTGGAGGTCGGCCCCAAACCTCCCCCACACAGTCAGCCGTGTTCCGGAATTCTGAGTTTGGGGAGGTTCCGTCTTCTGTCTGCAGCACCCGTTATCTCCTAGGAGCCCTTCGCATGTCTTCCCGATTCTTTCCCAGTGCGGGCTGCCGGGGAAATCCGGGGGATGGGCTGGAAATGCAGGTAAAATCTAGTGCCTCCCCCGGGACTGGGGAGGTAATTAGCGGAATTCCCCCTGCCAGGGAACACCTGTGACGCAAAGCAGCTGCGTGGAGTGCGGCCCCAAACATCCCCCACACAGTCAGCCGTGTTCCGGAATTCTGAGTTTGGGGAGGTACCATCATCTGTCTGCAACAACCGGGATCCCCTAGGATCCCTTCGCGTGTCTTCACCGAGGACCTCCCAGTGCGGGCTGCCGGGGAAAGGTGGGGGTTGGGCTCGAAATGCAGGTAGCATCTAGTGCATCCCCCTGGACAGGGGAGGTAATTAGCGGACTTCACCCTGCCAGGGAACACCTGTGACACCAGGCAGCTGAGTGGAGGTCGGCCCCAAATCTCCCCCACACAGTCAGCCGTGTTCCAGAATTCTGAGTGTGGGGAGGTTCTGTCATCTGTCTGCAGCACCCGGGATCTCCTAGGAGCCATTCGCGTGGCTTCCCAGAGTGCCTCCCTGTGAGGGATGACGGGGATATGCGGGTGTTGTTCTGGAAATGCAGGTAGCATCTAGTGCCTCCCTCTGGACAGGGGAGGTAATTAGCGGAATTCCACCTGCCAGGGAACACCTGTGACACCTGTCAGCTGCGTGGAGTGCGGCCCAAAACCTCCTAGAAACAGTCAGCCTTGTTCCGGAATTCTGAGTGCGGGGAGGATCCGTCATCTTTCTGCAGCACCCGGGATTTCCTAAGAGCCCTTCGCGTGTCTTCCCCGATTCTTTCCCAGTGCGGACTCCCGGGGAAATGCGGGGGTTGGGCTGGAAATGCAGGTAGTATCTAGTGCCTCCACCTGGACAGGGGAGGTAAATAGCAGAATTCCCACTGCTAAGGAACACCTGTGACTCCAGGAAGCTGCGTGGAGGGCGGCCCCAAACCTCCCCCACACAGTCAGCCGAGTTCCGGAATTCTGAGTGTGGGGAGGTTCCTTCCTCTGTCTGCAGCACCCGGGATCTCCAAGGGGCACTTCGCTTGTCTTCCACGAGTGACTCCCCGTGCGGGCTGACCGGGAAATGCGGGGGTTAGGCTGGAAATGCTGGTAGCATCTAGTGACTCCCCCTGGACAGGGGAGGTAATTAGCAGAATTCCCCCTGCAAGGGAACACCTGTGACACCATGCAGCTGCGTGGAGGGCGGCCCCAATCCTCCCCCACACAGTCAGCCGTGTTCTGGGATTCTGAGATTGGGAAGGTTCCATCATCTGTCTGCAGAACCCGGGATCACCTAGGAGCCCTTCACTTGTCTTCCCCGAGTCCATCCCAGTGCGGGCTGCAAGTGAAAGGCGGGGGTTGGGCTGTAAATGCAGGTAGCATCTAGTGCCTCCCCGTGACAGAGAAGGTAATTAGCGGAATTCCCCCTGCCAGGGAACATCTGTGACACCAGTCAGCTGCATGGAGGGCGGCCCCAAACCTCGCCCACACAGTCAGTCTTGTTCCGGAATTCTGAGTGTGGGGAGGTTCCGTCATCTTATTCAGCACCCGGGATCACCTAGGAGCCATTCGCGTGTCTTCCCAGAGTGCCTCCCAGTGCGGGATGAAGGGGAAAGGTGGGGTTTGGGCTGGAAATGCAGGTAGCATCTAGTGCCTACCCCTGGACAGGGGAGGTAATTAGCGGATTTCTCCCTGCCAGGGAACACCTGTGAAACCAGTCAGCTGCGTAGAGGGCGGCCCAAAACCTCCCCAACACAGTCAGCCTTGTTCCGCATTTCTGAGTGTGGGGAGGTTCCGTCATCAGTCTGCAGCACCCGGGATATCCTAGGAGCTCTTCGCGTGTCTTTCCCGAGTCCCTCCACGTGCGGGCTGCCGGGGAAAGGCGGGGGTTGGGCTGGAAATGCAGGTAGCATCTAGTGCCTCCCCCTGGACAGGGGAGGTAATTGGCGGAATTCCCACTGCCAGGGAACACCTTTGACACCTGTCAGCTTCGAGGAAGGCGGCCCAAAACCTCCTAGAAACAGTCAGCCTTGTTCCGGAATTCTGAGTGTGGGGAGGTTCCGTCATCTTATTCAGCACCCGGGATCACCTAGGAGCCATTCGCGTGTCTTCCCAGAGTGCCTCCCAGTGCGGGATGAAAAGGAAAGGTGGGGTTTGGGCTGGAAATGCAGGTAGCATCTAGTGCCTCCCCCTGGACAGGGGAGGTAATTAGCGGACTTCTCCCTGCCAGGGAACACCTGTGACACCAGTCACCTGCGTGGAGGGCGGCCCAATACCTCCCAAACACAGTCAGCCGTGTTCCAGAATTCTGAGTGTGGGGAGGTTCCGTCATCTGTCTGCAGCACCCGGGATCTCCTAGGAGCCATTCGCGTGGCTTCCCAGAGTGCCTCCCAGTGAGGGATGAAGGGGATATGCGGGTGTTGGTCTGGAAATACAGGTAGCATCTAGTGCCTCCCTCTGGAAAGGGGAGGTAATTAGCGGACTTCCACCTGCCAGGGAACACCTGTGACAGCTGTCAGCTGCGTGGAGGGCGGCCCACATACTCCCCCAAACAGTCAGTCTTGTTCCGGAATTCTGAGTGTGGGGAGGATCCGTCATCTCTCTGCAGCACCCGGGATCTCCTAGGAGCCCTTCGAATGTCTTCACCGAGTCCCTCCCAGTGCGGGCAGCCGGGGAAAGGCAGGGGGGCCCTGGAAATGCAGGTAGCATCTAGTGCCTCCCCCTGGACAGGTTAGGTAATTAGCCGAATTCCCCCTGCCAGGGAACAACTGTGACACTAGGCAGCTGCGTGGTGTTCGGCCCCAAATCTCCCCCACACAGTCAGCCGTGTTCCGGAATTCTGAGAGTGGGGAGGTTCCTTCTTCTGTCTGTAGCACCCGGAATCTAAAAGGAGCACTTCGCTTGTCTTCCACGAGTGACTCCCCGTGCGGGCTGACCGGGAAATGCGGGGGTTAGGCTGGAAATGCTGGTAGAATCTAGTGACTCCCCTGGACAGGGGAGGTAATTAGCAGAATTCCCCCTGCAAGGGAACACCTGTGACACCATGCAGCTGCGTGGAGGGCGGCCCCAATCCTCCCCCACACAGTCAGCCGTGTTCCGGGATTCTGAGATTGGGAAGGTTCCATCATCTGTCTGCAGCACCCGGGATCACATAGGAGCCCTTCACTTGTCTTCCCCGAGTCCGCCCCAGTGCGGGCTGCCGGGGAAAGGCGGGGGTTGGGCTGTAAATGCAGGTAGCATCTAGTGCCTCCCCCTGACAGAGAAGGTAATTAGCGGAATTCCCCCTGCCAGGGAACATCTGTGACACCAGTCAGCTGCATGGAGGGCGGCCCCAAACCTCGCCCACACAGTCAGCCTTGTTCCGGAATTCTGAGTGTGGGGAGGTTCCGTCATCTTATTCAGCACCCGGGATCTCCTAGGAGCCCTTCGCGTGTCTTCCCAGAGTGCCTCCCAATGCGGGATGAAGGGGACATGCGGGTGTTGGGCTGGAAATGCAGGTAGCATCGAGTGCCTCCCCCTGGACAGGGGAGGTAATTAGCGGACTTCTCCCTGCCAGGGAACACCTGTGAAACCAGTCACCTGCGTGGAGGGCGGCCCAAAACCTCCCCAACACAGTCAGTCCTTGTTCCGCATTTCTGAGTGTGGGGAGGTTCCGTCATCTGTCTGCAGCACCCGGGATAACCTAGGAGCCCTTCGCGTGTCTTTCCCGAGTCCCTCCAAGTGCGGGCTGCCGGGGAAAAGCTGGGGTTGGGCTGGAAAAGAAGGTAGCATCTAGTGCCTCCCCCTTGACAGGGGAGGTAATTAGCGGACTTCCCACTGCAAGGGAACTCCTGTGACACAAGGCAGCTGCGTGGAGTGCGGCCCCAAACCTCCCCCACACAGTCAGCCGTGTTCCGGAATTCTGAGTGTGGGGAGGTTCCTTCTTCTGTCTGCAGCACCCGGGATGTCCTAGGAGCCCTTCGCGTGTCTTCCCCGATTCTTTCCCAGTGCGGGCTCCCGGGGAAATGTGGGGGTTTGGCTGGAAATGCAGGTAGCATCTAGTGCCTCCCCCTTGACAGGGGAGGTATTTAGCAGAATTCCCACTGCTAAGGAACACCTCTGACTCCAGGCAGCTGCGTGGAGGGCGGCCCCAAACCTCCCCCACACAGTCAGCCGAGTTCCGGAATTCTGAGTGTGGGGAGGTTCCGTCTTCTGTCTGCAGCACCCGGGATCTCCTAGGAGCCCTTCGCGTGTCTTCCCGATTCTTTCCCAGTGCGGGCTGCAGGGGAAATGCGGGGGATGGTCTGGAAATTCAGGTAAAATCTAGTGCCCCCCCTGGACAGGGGAGGTATTTAGCGGACTTTCCCCTGCCAGGGAACACCTGTGACACGAGGCAGCTGCGTGGAGGGCGGACCCAAACCTCCCCCACACAGTCAGAAGTGTTCCGGAATTCTGAGTGTTGGTAGGTTCCGTCATCTGTCTGCAGCACCCGGGATGTCCTAGGAGCCCTTCGCGTGTCTTCCAGGATTCTTTCCCAGTGCGGGCTCCCGGAGAAATATGGGGGTTTGGCTGGAAATGCAGGTAGCATCTAGTGCCTCCCCCTGGACAGGGGAGGTATTTAGCAGAATTCCCACTGCTAAGAACACCTCTGACTCCAGGCAGCTGCGTGGAGGGCGGCCCCAAACCTCCCCCACACAGTCAGCCGAGTTCCGGAATTCTGAGTGTGGGGAGGTTCCGTCTTCTGTCTGCAGCACCCGGGATCTCCTAGGAGCCCTTCGCGTGTCTTCCCGATTCTTTCCCAGTGCGGGCTGCAGGGGAAATGCGGGGGATGGGCTGGAAATTCAGGTAAAATCTAGTGCCCCCCCTGGACAGGGGAGGTATTTAGCGGACTTTCCCCTGCCAGGGAACACCTGTGACACCAGGCAGCTGCGTGGAGTGCGGACCTAAACCTCCCCAACACAGTCAGAAGTGTTCCGGAATTCTGAGTGTGGGGAGGTTCCGTCATCTGTCTGCAGCACCCGGGATCTACTAGGAGTCCTTCGCGTGTCTTCCCCGAATCCCTACCAGTGCGGGCTGCCTGGGAAAGTCGGGGGTTGGGCTGGAAATGCAGGTAGCATCTAGTGCCTCCACCTTGACAGGGGAGGTATTTGGCGGAATTCCCACTGCCAGGGAACACGTGTGACACCAGGCAGATTCGTGGAGGGCGGCCCCAAACCTCCCCCACACAGTCAGCCGTGTTCCGGAATTCTGAGTTTGGGGAGGTTCCGTCTTCTGTCTGCAGCACCCGTTATCTCCTAGGAGCCCTTCGCATGTCTTCCCGATTCTTTCCCAGTGCGGGCTGCCGGGGAAATCCGGGGGATGGGCTGGAAATGCAGGTAAAATCTAGTGCCTCCCCCGGGACTGGGGAGGTAATTAGCGGAATTCCCCCTGCCAGGGAACACCTGTGACGCAAAGCAGCTGCGTGGAGTGCGGCCCCAAACATCCCCCACACAGTCAGCCGTGTTCCGGAATTCTGAGTTTGGGGAGGTACCATCATCTGTCTGCAACAACCGGGATCCCCTAGGATCCCTTCGCGTGTCTTCACCGAGGACCTCCCAGTGCGGGCTGCCGGGGAAAGGCGGGGGTTGGGCTCGAAATGCAGGTAGCATCTAGTGCATCCCCCTGGACAGGGGAGGTAATTAGCGGACTTCACCCTGCCAGGGAACACCTGTGACACCAGGCAGCTGAGTGGAGGTCGGCCCCAAATCTCCCCCACACAGTCAGCCGTGTTCCAGAATTCTGAGTGTGGGGAGGTTCTGTCATCTGTCTGCAGCACCCGGGATCTCCTAGGAGCCATTCGCGTGGCTTCCCAGAGTGCCTCCCTGTGAGGGATGACGGGGATATGCGGGTGTTGTTCTGGAAATGCAGGTAGCATCTAGTGCCTCCCTCTGGACAGGGGAGGTAATTAGCGGAATTCCACCTGCCAGGGAACACCTGTGACACCTGTCAGCTGCGTGGAGTGCGGCCCAAAACCTCCTAGAAACAGTCAGCCTTGTTCCGGAATTCTGAGTGCGGGGAGGATCCGTCATCTTTCTGCAGCACCCGGGATTTCCTAAGAGCCCTTCGCGTGTCTTCCCCGATTCTTTCCCAGTGCGGACTCCCGGGGAAATGCGGGGGTTGGGCTGGAAATGCAGGTAGTATCTAGTGCCTCCACCTGGACAGGGGAGGTAAATAGCAGAATTCCCACTGCTAAGGAACACCTGTGACTCCAGGAAGCTGCGTGGAGGGCGGCCCCAAACCTCCCCCACACAGTCAGCCGAGTTCCGGAATTCTGAGTGTGGGGAGGTTCCTTCTTCTGTCTGCAGCACCCGGGATCTCCAAGGGGCACTTCGCTTGTCTTCCACGAGTGACTCCCCGTGCGGGCTGACCGGGAAATGCGGGGGTTAGGCTGGAAATGCTGGTAGCATCTAGTGACTCCCCCTGGACAGGGGAGGTAATTAGCAGAATTCCCCCTGCAAGGGAACACCTGTGACACCATGCAGCTGCGTGGAGGGCGGCCCCAATCCTCCCCCCACACAGTCAGCCGTGTTCTGGGATTCTGAGATTGGGAAGGTTCCATCATCTGTCTGCAGCACCCGGGATCACCTAGGAGCCCTTCACTTGTCTTCCCCGAGTCCATCCCAGTGCGGGCTGCAAGTGAAAGGCGGGGGTTGGGCTGTAAATGCAGGTAGCATCTAGTGCCTCCCCGTGACAGAGAAGGTAATTAGCGGAATTCCCCCTGCCAGGGAACATCTGTGACACCAGTCAGCTGCATGGAGGGCGGCCCCAAACCTCGCCCACACAGTCAGTCTTGTTCCGGAATTCTGAGTGTGGGGAGGTTCCGTCATCTTATTCAGCACCCGGGATCACCTAGGCGCCATTCGCGTGTCTTCCCAGAGTGCCTCCCAGTGCGGGATGAAGGGGAAAGGTGGGGTTTGGGCTGGAAATGCAGGGTAGCATCTAGTGCCTACCCCTGGACAGGGAGGTTAATTAGCGGATTTCTCCCTGCCAGGGAACACCTGTGAAACCAGTCAGCTGCGTAGAGGGCGGCCCAAAACCTCCCCAACACAGTCAGCCTTGTTCCGCATTTCTGAGTGTGGGGAGGTTCCGTCATCAGTCCTGCAGCACCCGGGATATCCTAGGAGCTCTTCGCGTGTCTTTCCCGAAGTCCCTCCACGTGCGGGCTGCCGGGGAAAGGCGGGGGTTGGGCTGGAAATGCAGGTAGCATCTAGTGCCTCCCCCTGGAACAGGGGAGGTAATTGGCGGAATTCCCACTGCCAGGGAACACCTGTGACACCTGTCAGCTTCGAGGAAGGCGGCCCAAAACCTCCTAGAAACAGTCAGCCTTGTTCCGGAATTCTGAGTGTGGGGAGGTTCCGTCATCTTATTCAGCACCCGGGATCACCTAGGAGCCATTCGCGTGTCTTCCCAGAGTGCCTCCCAGTGCGGGATGAAGGGGAAAGGGGGGTTTGGGCTGGAAATGCAGGTAGCATCTAGTGCCTCCCCCTGGACAGGGGAGGTAATTAGCGGACTTCTCCCTGCCAGGGAACACCTGTGACACCAGTCACCTGCGTGGAGGGCGGCCCAATACCTCCCAAACACAGTCAGCCGTGTTCCAGAATTCTGAGTGTGGGGAGGTTCCGTCATCTGTCTGCAGCACCCGGATCTCCTAGGAGCCATTCGCGTGGCTTCCCAGAGTGCCTCCCAGTGAGGGATGAAGGGGATATGCGGGTGTTGGTCTGGAAATACAGGTAGCATCTAGTGCCTCCCTCTGGAAAGGGGAGGTAATTAGCGGACTTCCACCTGCCAGGGAACACCTGTGACAGCTGTCAGCTGCGTGGAGGGCGGCCCACATACTCCCCCAAACAGTCAGTCTTGTTCCGGAATTCTGAGTGTGGGGAGGATCCGTCATCTCTCTGCAGCACCCGGGATCTCCTAGGAGCCCTTCGAATGTCTTCACCGAGTCCCTCCCAGTGCGGGCAGCCGGGGAAAGGCAGGGGGGCCCTGGAAATGCAGGTAGCATCTAGTGCCTCCCCCTGGACAGGTTAGGTAATTAGCCGAATTCCCCCTGCCAGGGAACAACTGTGACACTAGGCAGCTGCGTGGTGTTCGGCCCCAAATCTCCCCACACAGTCAGCCGTGTTCCGGAATTCTGAGAGTGGGGAGGTTCCTTCTTCTGTCTGTAGCACCCGGAATCTAAAAGGAGCACTTCGCTTGTCTTCCACGAGTGACTCCCCGTGCGGGCTGACCGGGAAATGCGGGGGTTAGGCTGGAAATGCTGGTAGAATCTAGTGACTCCCCCTGGACAGGGGAGGTAATTAGCAGAATTCCCCCTGCAAGGGAACACCTGTGACACCATGCAGCTGCGTGGAGGGCGGCCCCAATCCTCCCCCACACAGTCAGCCGTGTTCCGGGATTCTGAGATTGGGAAGGTTCCATCATCTGTCTGCAGCACCCGGGATCACATAGGAGCCCTTCACTTGTCTTCCCCGAGTCCGCCCCAGTGCGGGCTGCCGGGGAAAGGCGGGGGTTGGGCTGTAAATGCAGGTAGCATCTAGTGCCTCCCCCTGACAGAGAAGGTAATTAGCGGAATTCCCCCTGCCAGGGAACATCTGTGACACCAGTCAGCTGCATGGAGGGCGCCCCAAACCTCGCCCACACAGTCAGCCTTGTTCCGGAATTCTGAGTGTGGGGAGGTTCCGTCATCTTATTCAGCACCCGGGATCTCCTAGGAGCCCTTCGCGTGTCTTCCCAGAGTGCCTCCCAATGCGGGATGAAGGGGACATGCGGGTGTTGGGCTGGAAATGCAGGTAGCATCGAGTGCCTCCCCCTGGACAGGGGAGGTAATTAGCGGACTTCTCCCTGCCAGGGAACACCTGTGAAACCAGTCACCTGCGTGGAGGGCGGCCCAA